>NC_064848.1:101288699-101581199 GCF_024139225.1 Suncus etruscus
ATATCCAAATATAAAATCCAAAATCCAAAAATAAAATATAAAATATGTATGTGGGTAGAATAAGAATACTAATATCCAAATATAAAATCCTTAAGATCAAGTACAAAGCATGATGGTCTTTAGTTGAGTAATCATAAACAGTTCTGTAAAAAGTAATGGAATTATTACTAGTAAATTAAGAATGAATGAGCAGTATAATATCTGAGTTCTTTAAATGGTAATAATTCACCTAAAATTTGTAAAAAATAGTAAGTACTTAAAATAATAATCATATGTAGGGGCCAGAGTGGTGGTGCAAGCAGTAGGGTGTCTGCCTTGCACTTGCTAGCCTAGGACGGACCTTGGTTCGATCCCCCAGCATCCCATATAACCCCCAAGCCAGGAGTGATTTCTGAGCACATAGCCAGGAGTAACCCCTGAGCATCACTGGGTGTGGCCCAAAAACCAAAAAAAAAAATTTTTTTAAGTACTATTTTTGATGCAAGATATTTCTTTCAATTTTTTAGGGGTAGTTTGAGTTAGAACCAAACATGTTCAGGAGTTACTCCTATATGCATTTAAAAATCACTTCTGGCAGACTCAGACACCACATGGGATATTAGGGATGGAACTTGAATTGGCCATATGCAAAGCAAATGCCCTACCCACTGTGCTATAGCTTCAGCCCCTATTCATCTTAATTTCAAAAAGAAAGACTTCTTTTTTGATTTAATGTAGGCCATAATTCAATAATTAATGATATATTTTATTTATATGTTACACATACATGAAAATAGGTTCAGAGAATCAACAATACACTGAGCAGAGCATCTGCTTTACATGTGGACAACTCTGTTTCTATCCTGGCCCCCCATCTGCTCCCTGAACCCTAAGAGGAGGAGGATTAAGCCCTGAATACCAAAGGGTGTGGTCAATAAAAGCAAAGAAAAAAGTATCTCCAGGGAGATTTGGGGAAAGACTGTCCTGAGTACTCCTGACTCTGTGATCAAAGGACACCTAAAAGTTTTCAGAAGATCATAGAAGGTGCATGTCTTACCTCCTGTATTATCTCTCGGGCCCAAATAGAAATACCTTTGTTTTGGTTTGGTTTGGTTTGGTTTGGTTTGGTTTGGTTTTGGTTCAAACCCTGCTGTGATTAGGACTTACTCCAGGCTCTGTGCACTGAGCTCCTAGTGGAGCTCAAACCTAGGTCAGCTGATTGCAAGGTAAACACCTTGCTTGCACCATACCCTACCCACTCAACCTTATTCTAGTCCCAAAAGAATTATCTCTGATGCTGAGAATACTTCATATAATAGTCTTGATAGTTACAACCTATTCCAAATAGAACAAAGTCAGTAATTTCATACTGGTTAAGTAACATATCAACAAAAACAGTTAATTTGAAAATGAAGCCAATATTTATTTCTTCTATCACCTTCTAAGAAAAGTTAGAGCTACAAGGACACTACCTGACCCCTTAACTGCTGCAAATCATCTATTAAACTCAATGAGACCACAGTGCGGGATAAAATGTGCCCTGAATCCCACTCCCTCCTCCAAAAAGATCTTAAAAGACTTAATGGGGTTATCTATATTTTCCTTGTATGTTTTATACTTCAATAGTTATACCTTTTGGTGTGTTTATTTTCAAAGGCAAAGGTAGTCTCCTCTATCCTTTTTTATTTATTTTTATTTTAAAATTTTTTCATTTCTATTTTTTTATTTTTTATATATACATATATATTTTTAAATTTTGCTTGTTTTGGTTTTGCTAGAAAAAACATCTTGCTTGGAATAAAAGCTCAGGCCAAAACCAGGGTACAGAGATTATAGATTTGGGGGTCATTCTTACCCCCAAATGCACAAGCAATATAATATGGCACTGTTTCCTTTTGCATAGTCATACTAAAAGGAGGGAAATCCTATGTATGAAAGAAGCTCTTATCTCCTAGGTATAAGAACCAATAAATTTTATAATACAGGGGCACCTCCCACATTTATCATGGGGACTTGACTTAGACTCCATGAGATTAGACAGCGACCATTGAGCCCCAGATCCCAACTGTAGAACTGACACAACACTGTGCAACAGCACCAGGAATCAACTCCCCCCCTTCGAGTCCCTAATACTATTCTGGCGTCAACTTGAGCCAGATGGATAGGACACCCTGACGACAAGGAAATAGCTACAACTGATCTAAGAACAGGTTGCCCTACCTTATCACCTAACAGTAAGATGAAATCATAAGACACTCCATCCTTTGATCTGTGCAAAAACAAGGATTAGTAATCTCAGAAGACTGACTTTGAAAAGCGCGACTGAGCAGAACTTTTCCTGAGATCAATAAGAAAACCATAGTCTAGGCTTTGGCTAAGGATTTGTACAAAAAACAAGATCTCTAATTCCAGAGGTCTGACTTTGACTGAACAAAACTTCTGGAACCATAAGAAAAGACTCTATCCTAGGCTTCGTCCTAGGATCTATGCAAAAACCAAGATCACTAATTACAGATGATTGACTACAACAACTGTGATAGAGCAGAACTTCTAGAATGATAAATAAAGACTTTATCCTAGACTTTGTCTTATGACCTGTGCAAACACCAAGATCTTTAATTAGAAAGGACTGATTTTGTCAATTACAACTGAGTAGAGCATTTCCTGGTGCCATAAAAAGACCTTGGGGTTCAATAATGAATACGTCCAGTCTGTATTTGTTCCCATGATATTATGCTTCAAGAGTGGAGAAACCCTGTATCTCTTAGGCCAAGGGAATTCCCTTTCAATTTTCCCAATACTTACAGTACCTATGCAAAAACAAACAAAACATCACCAGCCTTCCTTCCATTTTACTCCCTCCCCTATTTTTCTCTCTTTCTTGTTGTTATATAGTTGCTATTTATTGCTTGATTGGATTTTTTTCTTCTCTTTTTTTTCTTTGCCCTTCCTTCTTTTAAATTGATATTGATAGCTCCTAGACAAACTCTTCCTAGTTTTCCTCTTTTTTTCCCCCCAACAGAACCACAGAACTTGAATCAACTTGTTCTGCCTCATAAATTGAGGGGAGGGAGGCGGAAGTGGATGGTACCAGGAGCAAACAGTCGTATGAACATTGAGTGGAAATAAAAAATGATCAGACCTAAATATACCAAACCCAAAGTCAACAACAGAAACAAGATACCCAAACTACAATAAGTTATATACAAAGGGGACCCATTACACTAGCAGTCCAGGGGGCAAAGGGGGAAAGTATGGGATGCATGCTGGGAACAGGAGTGGAGGGAGGACAACATTGGTGGTGGAAATAGCCCTAATTATCTGTCACTATATGTACCTTAAATATAACTGTAAAAGACTTGTTCTTCACAATGGTCACAATAAAAATTAAAAAAAAAAGAAAAGTTAGAGCTAATTCTCCATATCTGTAAAAGTGGTGTAATTTTTAAATTACATTTTCTGCAAAACAGAAGATTACATCTCTCTTATAATCTATTGACTATTGAATTAGGGAAACTTCAGAAAGTGGTAAAGAATACAAAAAGGATGACTCAAAGAAGAGTTCTCTCACCAATTTTAGTAACAGAGGAAGAAAATCTTCTACAAATCTTTATATTTATGTAGAAACAGGTGCTATTTATAAATAGACTTTAGAGCAGACACACTATTTTCTATTCAAATAAAAAAAAATCTACATTTGAATTTCTTTTCCAGGCATATTTGTTCCTAAGAAAAATAACATTTCTAATGTGGTTTGGCTCCCACATAAATACACAAAGCTCCTTAAAATTGACAGAATGCTATTCCTCCTAAGGTCAGAGGGTGAAACAGGATGAAAGCCATAATCTGATAATCCACTAGAAGCAATTATCCTTATCTGAGAGGTCAGTTGAAGACTTAAACCTTACCTGAACTAGCTAAGGGGAAAAAGTGCATGTGATTGTCTATAATTTTAGAGCAAAGAACAAGGGTGAAAAATGTTCATGTGTCTCCATATAAAGTTCCAAAATAGTTTTAAATTTTACATTCTAATATGATTGAGCTGTGGGAATTCTTCAGGAAGAAGTAGCAAAGATAGATTTGAGATAAATTTGGGCTGGAGAAATAGTACAGTTTGTCTTGTAAATTATCAACCTGTATTCAATCCCTTGCACCTCCGATGGTCCCTCAAGTCCTACCAGAAGTGATCCCTTAGGAGATCAAAGCCAAGAGAAGTAAGCCCTGAGCACTGCTGGATGTGGCCCTAGAATCAAAAATCAAAACAAGATAAATGAATGTAGTATATAGTGAATGAGTGAATAGTAAGAACATAAAATCCAAATTACAACAACAAAGCTTGATAATGTGCCTGTTGTGGGGCCAAAGTGATAATACAGTGTGTAGGACATTTGTCTTGCACACAGCTGACCCAGATTCAATCTGGCATCCCATGTGGTCCCCTGAGCCTGTCAGGAGTGATACCTGTGTGCAGGGCCAGGAATAAGCCCTGTCTATGGTCAGGTGAAACCAAAAAAACAAAAACAAAAAAATAAAGTGCTTTCTGAAGAAGCAGGCTGGCAAGGCGGGAGAAAATCTGGGGACAATTGCAGAGGAAAATCATTGTTGGTGGTGGGATTGGTGTTAGAACATGATATGCCTGAAACTCAGCTATGAATAACTATGTAAATGATGATGCCTTAATAACTTTTAAGACCTTAAGGTAAAAAAATAGTAATTAAGAAATAGATATGAGTTAATATAATAATATATTATAATCTAATATCCACATATACCCAAATGAAATCTTAATCTATTACTCTTCTAACACCAACTATGTTATTATTACTATCGTTTTTGTTTGTTTGTTTTTGGGTTACACCTGGCAGCGCTCAGGGGTTACTCCTGGCTCCACACTCAGAAATTGCTCCTGGCAGGCTCAGGGGACCATATGGAATGCCAGGATTAGAACCAATGACTTTCAACATGAAAGGCAAATGCCTTACCTCCATGCTATCTCTCTGGCCCCTATTATAACTATCTTATTGTCATCACTAAATAATCAATACTACCATTTTGGCTGCCATCTACCTAGGGTAGGAGAATTCTAAAAAGGAATCTAAAACTCCCACTCCATTCTATACTTATCCTGCATAATTCTTTCTCTCTGAGTGTTAGCCTAAGCTGTGAGTATTATGGGGTATCAGTTCATTGATTATTATAGGGATCAAGAAATTTTACAGATATAATTAAACCCCCTTTTCAGTTCACTTTCCATTTATGAAAAGGAAGCCTTGGGGCCGGAAAGATAGCATGGAGGTAAGGTGTTTGCCTTGCATACAGAAAGTCATTGGTTCGAATCCTGGCATCCCATATGGTGCCCCGAGCCTGCCAGGAGCGATTTCAGAGCATAGAGCCAGGAGTAACCCCTGATCACTGCCAGGTGTGACTCCCCACCCCCCCCAAAAAAAAAAGAAAAGAAAGCCTAAATAGAATGTGGCAAATCTAACTCAATCAGGTAAGCTCTTGATTAGACCAGGAAACAGCAACTGCAGGCCAAGAAGAAGCAACAATTATGGGAACTGAAGATAGACCCATCTACCTGCCTTACAGGAGTATGACAGCAAGTTCAAAACCAGCACAACTCATGTGGCCAACTGTCCTCATACTAAGATCACAGTAAGTAATATCTACATACAAGTGCTCAAGAATAACATTGTAGTAAAGTTTTTAAAAGATGTTTGGGGGAGAATATGAAGCAACAGTTCTATTAGACATTATCCATGAAAGGCAAGGACCTGAGAGTCACCTCTAAATGCTGAGAGAGTTCCCATGTAAAAGTCAGCAAGCAAAGAGAGAAATAAGTTATATATCAAAGGTAATTCTGAACTCATCCAGTTCTGAAGAAGCTTTGGAGAGAACTCAGCTTCAGATGCAATCACATCTCAGACAGCACCTTTACTCTGCTGTCACCAGAGGCTTGATTTCTTACATTGTTTCCTACCCCCCACCAAATAATAAGATCATAACTGTGTAAATTTGATGGGAAAGATTCATAAAAGGCAACCAAGCTCAATTAGCAAAAACAATGACACAGAAAACTCAGCTAGCACCAACACACTCAGTTAATCCTCAATGACTAGTATAAATAGCATGATTGTGAAATATAACAATTAATACAACCTCTCTTATATTGTTGGATCTATTATTGACAATTCTACATATTCACCATGGATCACACATCCTGGGCATGGCTTTCATATAGTATTTTCCATTTCAGACCTTGTTATAGGTCAGGTTCCTTTTGTGAAGTTTAAACAAACCTGCTTGTGGTATGGCCAGAAATCACTTTTAAGCTACCAGGATCATACCTGGTGGATGTGTAACATTGGGAATTTGAATTTGTGGCCACACATTTGCAAGGTCATATTCTAAGCCCCTAACTATAACTTTGGCTCCTTGTTTTCAAGTCTTCTTTTTATCTATTCTGATATTACTCTGATTGAAGAATTCATATACATTTAAAGTAATTAATGAAGTATAATTATTACTATTGATGGCTTTTGGATCACACCCATTAGAACTCAAAGTGGTGCAGCCAAGAAAGCATTCTAAGGTCATGAGTCTGGACATGCAATAAGGCTACAGGTTCAACAGTAGAAGTGGATATAATGGCAAGGTCATTCAAAAAGTCTTTAGATGTCATAATAATAATTTAAAAATCTGTCTCTCTTAATAAGCTGGATTCATTTCAGTTGTGACCAGAGACAGGAAGCATAATACATAAACATAATTGAGGAATGGACCAGGAGGAGATACTCTGCATAAGCAATAGCCAGATGCACAGAAGAGCAACAGGTGTATCTCTTCCAGTTCCCAACAAATGCCACAATCTCACCCCTACTCCAGAAGACCAGTCAGCTAGCTGTCATGGTCTCAGCTGACTACTCAGGCACATTGTTAACTCCCACCCACTTGGGACAAGGCTCACACAACAGACACAGGAACTATCCAGTGGCAAAGGTGTGGAATGTCACTAGCTTCAGTCCTGGTTCCCCAGTGTTGCCAGCTCATTCTTGGGCACTGACTGTTGCTGGTGTCAGTTCTATACATGACCAAGAAATTCTGCTCCTCTACCCTTCTGCTGATTACCAACCCTCTCCAATTTGTGCCTAGCTCTGAGTTGCAGGCTCCTTTCCATCCTCTTGCATGCTCCAGAGGTAAACCTGGTGAGCTTACTTAGAATCTTTCCTACCATATCCAAGCTCTCCCATTCCCAGTCATCTGATCCTCTTCCATGACCTATATTTCACTTCATCAATTCTTCAGCTGAAAATGTAGGGAGGAGAGTATGGTATATGTTCTTGTCTGCCACCTTGCTGACTACCTATATAAAGTTATGCTCTGGCCCAAGAATGGTAAAAGATCTATTTGACATTAAGCAGTTCACTGCCCCTGATTATTTTCATGCAATACAATATTCAACCAAAATCAAAAAGTGAAAAAATTGCTCATGAGAGACACATTTCAGAAACAACTGTTTACCTTCTGTTTTGTTTTTGTTTTTACTTTTGTTTTAAAATATTTGGGGGGGGTCACACCTGGCAACACTCAGGGGTTACTCCTGGCTCTATGCTCAGAAATCGATCCGGGCAGGCTCGGGGGACCATATGGGATGCAGGGATTCAAACCACTATCCTTCTGCATGTAAGGCAAACGCCCTACCTCCATGTTATCTCTCCTGCCCCTACCTTCTGTTTTTTAACTTATGCAATAAGCATTTAATATTTATCTAAATATTGATACAGAATTTCCCATAGAAAGTTTTTTGTTGTTTGGTTTTCTGTTTGGAAGCCACACCTTGCAGTGTTCAGGGCTTAATCCTGGCTCTGTGTTCTGAGATCACTCCAGATAGATTCAGGGGGCCATATCCAGTATCAGGGATCAAACCCAGATTGAATCCATGCAATGCAAATGCTGTTTCATTTCTCCAACCTCTCCCACTGAAGTTCTAAGTAAATTATATATAATGTGAAATGATATAATATAGGTTATATATGATATATATAATATACAAAATGTGTGATATAATATGAGAGAGATGGGTACAAATGAAAAGGATGTGGGGCTCAATAATTATCCAAAAGCTTTTTTTAAAGAAAAGATGATAGCTAAGATCAAATCATCATTTTTCATTGCACATGACTGAATTTAAAACAACACATAGGTGCCGGAGAGATAGCATGGAGGTAGGGCATTTACAGAAGGATGGTGGTTCAAATACCAACATTCCATATGGTTCCCTGAGCCTGCCAGGAGTGATTTCTGAGTGTGGAGCTAGGAATAACCCCTGAGCGCTGCTGGGTGTGACCCAAAAAACAAAAACAAAAACAAAAAAAGATTAAAAAGAAAAATGAGGGGCTGGAGAGATGGTATGGAGGTAAGGCATTTGCTTTGCATGCAGAAGGATGGTGGTTCAAATCCCGGCATCCCATATGGTCCCTCGAGCCTGCCAGGAGCAATTTCTGAGCATGAAGCCAGGAGTAACCCCTGATTGCTGCCGGGTGTGAACCCCCCCCAAAAAAAATCCAAGTAAATAAATAAATAAATAAATAAATACAACAATACATAGACTCAATCATAAAATAAGTTCTTATAAATAAAAAAGATATTAAAATAAAAGATGCAGAACAGGAATCATCAATAGAATTATTGCCTTGAGTCCCAGCACAAGAAATAATAGTAATGAATAGTAATAAAGTAAGACAATATAATATAATATAGCACAACTATAAATAGAAAATAACTATAATAGAAGCTATATAGCTGAGTAAAATAAAAATTAGCTCTTCTTGTCATCTTTCTCTTTTCTTCTATTCATCTATGCATCTATGATTCTTTCCCACACCTATATGATAAAAAAATAGTCTGGTAAACACATGGGGTAAACTAATGAATATATTCATCTAAACTTGAATGTACAAAACAAAGAACTGCCATACATGGAAGATGAATAGAAGGCTGAAGTAGCAGAAATCCTGCCACCACCTGGTCCCCTGAGCACCACCAGGAACGACTTCAAAGCAATGAACCAGGAGTAACCCCAACAAACAAATGACATAAAACTGAAGAATTAAAATTTTACTCTTTGGGCCAAAGGCATAGCACAACAATTAGGACATTTGCCTTTCATGCGGCCGACCTAGGTTCAATCCCATGCATCCCATATGGTCCCCCAAGCCTGCCAGAAGTAATTTCATAAGTGCAGAGCCAGGAGTAACCACTGAGCACTGCCAGTATAGCCCCAAATCCTCCCACCTGCCCCCAAAAACCTACTCATTGCTCTACCAGTCCCATTTCCTAGAACTTTTCTTGAAAATGGAATCTCGGAGCTGGTGAGCTGGCGCTAGGGGTAAGGTGTCTGCCTTGCAAGTGCTAGCCAAGGAAGGACTGCAGTTCTATCCCCCAGCATCCCATATGGTCCCCCCCAAGCCAGGGGTGATTTCTGAGCACTTAGCCAGTAGTAAACCCTGAGCATCAAACGAGTGTGCCCCCCCCCAAAAAAGAAAATTGAATCCCAAATAGAAGGCTCTAATGGACAAACTATTCACAATAACCTAAAATAATTTAAGACTGTAGGCTAGAAATAACATGGCTATCTAATAAAATGTTAATTCCTTTGCAATTTATGGAACATTGAGAAATAACATCTTAAAAATATATAAAAAAGAGGGTCCGGAGAGATAGCATGGAGGTAAGGCGTTTGTCTTTCATGCAGGAGGTCATCGGTTCGAATCCCGGCATCCCATATGGTCCCCCATGCCTGCCAGGAGCAATTTCTGAGCCTGGAGCCAGGAATAACCCCTGAGCACTGCCAGGTGTGACCCAAAAACCACAAAAAAAAAATATATATATATATATATAAAAGAAATAACATTTTATGTAGACACTGCTTGTGTAATATATGAAAATATCTATGACAAATCAAATAGACAGAATGCAATAATAAGTATGATGACAATGATATAAAATATGTGCACCCACAATGAGAAAAGATAAAAATAATGAAGAGAAAAGAGGCTTATTTCCTTATCATCATAAATTCTGCAATCTTTTATATAATAATCTTTCAAAAGTGGGTGAATAACTCAAGACAATTTTTCATTTTTATCTTAGTTCAAATTTCATTGCTTAGGCAGGAAAGAAGAATGATGATGGTTACTAAAATCAAGAGAAATTATGATGGAAACAGTTTACTCAAAATTTCACCTCAAAAAAAGGGGGAGAGAAACAGCAGTGTGTCTTCTTCTACAAAAGTATTAAAATAATGGTTAAGAAACTCTCTTAACCACCAGAGTGGTGGTGCAAGCGGTAAGGCGTCTGCCTTGCCCCCGCTAGCCTAGGACAGACCATGGTTCAATCCCCCGGTGTCCCATATGGTCCTCCGAGCCAGAAGAGATTTCTGAGCACAGAGCCAGGAGTGACCCCTAAGCGTCACTGGGTGTGGCCCAAAAAACAAACAACAAAAAAATGAACTCTCATAGCTATAGCCCCTGCTGACTGATTATATTAAAGCAGTACTTTTGATATCTTGCTTATTTATCATAAACACAATAAATTATAATAAATGTAGGAATAAAATAAATAGTTATTTTGGGATTTTGGAAAATATTCTTTATCTCTTTCCTAAAAATGTTTGTATCTGGCATTAATTAGCATGATGTAATAAAAAAACATATTACTTTTTTTGATCAAAATAATGAAAGGATGATAATATATATCAGCAGAAAAAGCAGGATTTCTGCTCTTAAGGGGAGATAATATACCTTGGTTTTCTTTATCCTTTACAGAAGCTTAAACAATCTGCAAGAGGGAAATGAAAGAATTATGTGGAAAAATAAGCAGTGCTAATATATTCATGCCAGTATTATTTCTAAATAGGTCTAAAGCATAAAACAGTGTGCTGTATAGAAGAGATTGTTCAAAAGGCTAGAGAATGTACCTGGAATGCAGAGACCCCAAATTCTGCCCATGATATCATATGGTCCTCTAAGCACCTCTTAGCCCTACATCGCCAAGTTGAGCACTAAACAATTCACACAGTTCTTCTGGATATTGTTGAGATTGGTCCTCAAGTCTTCTAAACACTGATGGCAGTCACCCCACCCAAATACTCATTTGAAAAATGTGCTACTGATTTTTTATTAATGTTTGTATTTAATCTTTTCACTTATGAGCTACTTAAAACCCTCAGTAACAGTAAAACTTACAGGGAAATGGCACTTTAAAGTCCCCTATTTGACATTCTATTGAAAGACCAAGAATTTATGTGGAAAGCATATAGATCCATATTTTTCCAGACTTTGGCTTTTTTTTTTAACTGATAGGACACACTCAGAGGTACTCAAGGCTTTCAGCAGCTCTACACTCAGGAATAATTTCTGGTGGTACCAGGGTGACTATATGTAATGCCAATCATCAAACTGGGAAGGCAAATGCCTTATACAGTATACTAGTTCAAAACACCACATGGTACCTGATAACACTTTTGGACCAAGGCTGAGCAAGCATAGCTAAAACTCTGTAAGACAAAACCTTAGATAATGGAGACCACTGTACTAATTCATTGTAATAAACATAGGCTAGCCACATCAACCTGGCAACCTTACAGCCTTCCTCTGGTCAATGTGCCCCTCTGAGGTCCTTTGGGAAGGGCTCTGCATTCAATGAATGGATTGCTGACCATGCCACTGGACATGTGGCCAAAGGTACCCTTTCAAGTTTTTTCCACTGTGCTAGCGCTCCAGCCCCAGCAGCAGTTTTAACATAAAATGTAAATGAGTCTACTGTTTAATTGATTGTATCTACTTATAGGTAGAAAAATCACTGACAATTTTCATACAATAGAACATACTATCAAATTCTAGATAAACTGAGATAGAAGAAATAGTTTTCAACTTTTCTATTTGTCTAGTGCCTCTTTTCTTTCAAGTATGGAAAACATTTTTCTCTTGGTTAATATGTTGACTCTGACACTGCAATTTGTGCCAATTAAGCCTCGATTCAAGTGTGAGCTACCTGTGTGTGGTACACAGCCAGTGTCAATACTTTAAATCCAAATGAAGAGGTTGAGATTAAAGCTCAGTGGTCAGTGGCACATATCTTACATACACTAGGACCTGAGTTCAATTCCCAGAACCATATGCTTCCCCAGCAGAGAGCATACTTGGTGTGGCTTAGGGTCTCTAGAACCATTGATGTGAGCATTGAGGCCATTAAACCCCACTGATATCAATTACTATTTGCAAGTAGTCCCTTGGGCCCCAAACCCCTTTTTCAAAGATTCTCCCAAAACACAAAATTCCAAATAAAATATTCTCATTTAAATTAAGTCATCTTATTTAATAATAATCTCAATAATATTTTATCACATTCTTCTTTATACTTAATAGTTAGCTATATAATTTATTGCATGAGAATACTGAAATGTTATAAGTTAATGAGTTTTTGAATTTCAATATTATGAAATGTCTCTTAACAGTCACTTTGTTCCATCTACTAAGCCCTAAGAGAGCAAAGGTCCAACAGAAAATATGCAATGAGAGAAGAAGAAATTCCAAGTGAGCCAAACTTTCTTAATTGTGTTTTTAATTTTTCCTAACACAAGGACCTCTACAAGAATTTGATAAAAACTAGGGCCATTCTCTCCTGAAAAACACATTAACTCTAAATCCAGAAATCCTTAAACCTCTGTCCATTCATGAATATAGTGTTAGAAAAGTATTTCTAAGAAAAATACAATGCTATGACCAGTTCTCTAAAAAATGCCAACATGTGACATGTTTTTACAGATTATTCTCAGCCATATCACTAACAAAAAGTACAAGAAAGTAATTAAAATTTTTAACTTGCTTAGTATGTTTAATGCCAAAATGAACCATACTAAGCACCCGAAATACAGAAACAGGCTGTGTGCCATATTGGTTAAGTGAACTTTAGCAAACCTCTGGCATGCATCCGTGGATCCTTCCTAGCAACAAGGCTTACTTGAAGCAAAGTTTTTTTTATTTTTTGGGGGGCCCACAGCCGGTGACGCTCAGGGGTTACTCCTGGCTATGTGCTCAGAAATCGCTCCTAGCTTGGGGGAGGATATGGGACACTGAGGAATCAAACCGTGGTTTTTCCTAGCGCCATCTTACCGCTCTGTGTGACTGTTATGGCCCCGTAATCTAAAAAAAAAAAAATCCCCCACCCACAAAGTGTTTTGTCTACCTGTTTGTTTTTATTGTTTGATTTTGAGGTCAAACTCAGTGGTGCTAGTGGACTACTTCTGACCCAGCGTTCTGGCATCACTCCTGATGGTAATCAGGGAATCATGCTTACCAGGGTTCAAACCTGTGCTTTCTATATGCAAAAAAAGCATGTCAGCCTTTCAACTATTTCTCTGCCCCTTAAGGTTTTACTGTTGTTTTAATTTTGTTCTTTAGGCCACACCTGAGTGTACTCAGGGCTTACTCCAGTCTCTGTGCTCAGGGATCACTCTGGGTAAGACTTAGAGATCTAAGTCTTTGATGGAACCCAGGATTGATGTACCAGGCAGGCAATTTACCTGCTGTATAATCTATCTGGCCTTTACCTCTCAGAAACATTTAAATGAAATTATTGAAGTACCAAGTTTTACAATACTGTTTCTCATATTTTTATGCATGCATTATTCCAACACCAGAGGTACCCTATCAAAAAAAAACCCCACTCCTATTTTAGCTAATTTCTATAGACATCCTAACCTTCAATTTTTAACATAATAAGATTTCAGATCTTTTGATGATTCTGGTGAGTGGTTACTTTCATATTGGAAAAATAGGCACCAGGGCAGGAGAGAGACTTTCCTACATACATCTTATGTGCTAGAACAAATTTTTACACCATCATCTTTTATGCTAGATATGTTTCACTTTCTCCTTGAGCTCCACTTGTCTCTACTACTACTTGTGATCCAGAGACTGACGTGTGTAATCAGTGTCAAGAGTTTCCTGCCCTCTGGTGTCTGAATAGATTGGACAAGCAGAAAAAGAAAGAAGCAAAGCAGAAAAGAATGAAGAGAGAAAATTTATTCCCCAGTTCCCTTACTCAAGGTATCCTGAAATTGAGACAGCCCCTGTCTCTCTACAGGTGAAAGCTCCAGGTTCAATACTCATCTCAATACCTAAGACGAGTTGGTAAGAGACCAACATTCTTGGAGCCCTTCCTTCCTCTCATGCTCACCTCAACTGGTAGTAAGAAACAGGATACTTTATTATCTCTCAGAGTTCCCTTATTCTTGGGCTTTTTAAAATGCTTTCCTTGTAAGTAAACACTCATAATAATTCTATCTTGAGTACCATCTGATGCATCTGAGTCCTTAGCTGTTCTTTTCAACATTCTGAACAAGCAAATTCAACATGAATTCATTTTTCAAATGAATACCTCTGTACAACATAATGTTTGCCCAGGCTTTTTTGTTTAATTTTTATTGTGGCCAATTGAATTACAAATTTTTCAAAGTAATATTTAATGTACATAGTGACAATGAATGAGGGGCATTCCCACCACCAGTGTTGTCCTCCCTCCACCCCTGTTCCTGGCATGCATCCCAAATCTCCCTCTTTTACCCCGAGAATGCTTGTGTAAATAGTCCCCATTTTTACAGCTTGTTGCTATCCAGGCCTTTTTGAGGCTTGCAGAGACACTGAAAGGAATCAGTGTTAGAGAATCCACCTTAAAATTTTCAGCCGTCCTGTCAATAGGACACAATAGTAAAAAGGGCATGAGATCAAGGACAATATAAACCAGGCTATCAGCTTCTCCATTCTTCCAAAGAGCAAATAGAAATGTAAATCAAGATTCTATTCATGAGCCAGAGCAATAGCACAGCGGAAGGGCATTTGCCTTGCACATGGCCAACAAGGGACGGACACCTGATTCAAATCCAAGCATCCCATGTGGTCCCCCCAAGCCTGCCTGGAGCAACTTCTGAGAGCAAAACCAAGAATAATCCTTGAGTGTCAGTGGGTATAACCCAAAAAACAAACCAAAAAAAAAAAAAAAAGATTTTGATCATCTGTTAGACAGCTTTGTAACAGGAGTAGCCAGTATAGATGTGTTACACTATCCAGTCTGTCCCAATCTTCAGTTGAAACTTAAACAAGCCCCAAGGAGAAGAGATAGCTATCAAATGTGTTGTTCTCATTGTCAATTAGAAATTGACAGTTAGGGCCTGGAGAGAGCACAGCGATTGGGCTTTTGCCTTGCATTTGGCCAACATGGGAAGGACCCAATTCAATTTCTGACATCCCATGTGGTCCCCAGCCTGCCAGGGGTGATTTGTGAGTGCAGAGCCAGGAGTAACCCCTGAGCATCGCCAGATGTGGCCCAAAAACCAATCAATCAATCAATAAATAAAGTTTAAAATTAAAAAAAAAGAAATTGACAGTTATAAAGCAACATCTGAGTAACACTTAATGCCTACTTATTTACACTACTTGAGATGCAGCTAAGTCATGGTGTAAAAGCAGAACCCAACTTAAGTTATCATGTATTTCCACTGCAAAAAAATTTACTGGGCCAGAATGATAGTACAGTGGATAGGGCACTTGCCTCATACATGGCCAGCCCAGGTTTAATTTCTGGCATCCCATACAGTCCACTGAGCCTGCCAAGAGTGATTACTGAGCACAGAGCCAAGAGTTATGCCCTGATCACCACCTATTGAGGTCCAAAAGCAAAAAACAAAAACAAACTTTACTATCTACATAAGAGACAGTGTTCACTATTCTTCATGAACTCATATAAAATATAATAACACTCCATTTTGATTAGTATTAAGAAGATAACACAAGGAAAAGTAGCATTTTAATCTTTATTTTGTATTTCCATTTCATTATTTATTAGTTAATTTGTATATACAACATCATCCTGTTATGGCTAGAACAAACTCCTTTTGATCTAAGATGATGCTTCTATACATTATGGGTGTGATCTTGCTTTTTTTCCAGTTATAAAGTTCTCCATGAATGAGTTTCAGTCACACATGTCCAACACCCTTCACCAATGCACATTTTCTGCCTCCAATGACCTGAGTTTCCCTCTTGCCTTTTCCCCTGCTCTTCCATGCCTGCCTCTGTGCCCCTCTCTCTCTTTTTTAATTTCCTTTTAGAAACTGTGATTTGCAATTTTGTTGCTGAAGGGGTAATATGCATATCACTTTATCTCTTTCCAGTACCCAGATCTTGTCCTGAGCAATCATTTTCAAGTATCTTTGTCCTATGAAAATGTTCACTCAGGGGATTTTTGTTTTGTTTTGTTTTGTTTTGGGCCACACCCAGTAATGCTCAGGGGTTACTCCTGGCTATGCGCTCAGAAGTTGCTCCTGGCTTGGGGGACCATATGGGTCGCCGGGGGATCGAACCGCGGTCCATCCAAGGCTAGCTCAGGCAAGGCAGGCACCTTACCTCTAGCACCACTGCCCAGCCCCGCACTCGGCATTTTAATCGCAAAAGAATATTTAAAAATATTTTTAAAAGTTCAATCTCCTAAAATTTCAACATTGGGGCCTGGGAAATGGCTCAGAGAGCTGAAGTACAAGCTCTTCATATTCCCTGGGCTCATTTTCTGACACCAACTAAATCCCGATGTACCATGCCAGAAGTAGCTCCTAGACCATTGGGTATGACCCTATCACCAAAAGGAAAAATACTCTAAATCTGTGTACTAACATTTAACAAGGGTTCATGCCTCTTCTGCATTTACTCTTCGTTAAACTGAGGGTGATTTTATCAAATAAAAATTAAATTCTATTATTTTAGTCTAGTTTAGTAGTTTACCCAATTTATAGATTTCAGACTATAAAACTCAGTGTATGCATATTATGTACATATATAATGATACACAGCACATCATAATTAAATTTTGACATTATAACTTATATAACATTTATATAACATATAACATTATATAACATTATAACATTATATAAAACTCATTCTTTTGTTAATTTTTGTCTATTATTTTGAAGCTACTCCCACTGGTGGTACTCAGATTTGAGAAATTTATAGAGCAGTAAGCAATTTAAAGTTAAAAAAAAAAAAAAAGCTCAATGAAGTAAGTGTATGATGTACATGAAGGAGGCCTGAATTCTCTCCATGGATCCACATGATCTACTGAGCACATGAAGAATAATCCTTAAGTACAGTGCGAAGAGTAATCCTCCAAAACTGGTGGGTATGCTCTCAAGCCAAAAGCAAATAATAATTTTTACAATAAAAATAAATTTTATAAGCAATCTAGTAATAAAGTATGTGGACTGATATAACTCCAGTCCAAAGTTTTAATAAACAATATATTCAACTTTTGCAAAGTAATTGTGCAATTTGCTTCCTGAGCTTAGTCCATAAAAAGAAAAGGTATTTATTGCTAAGGAGCAATTTTTCACTGCTAAGAAACCATTTAAATAGCATTTGACCTCCAGGGGTTTTCATGTTCCAAATCTGTGTGCCTGAAACTGGAAAACAGGAAGTGAACACACCATTGGGAGTCTTCAAGATTTGAATTCAACTGGTAAAATCTTTCTTCAGAAAGAATACTTGCTTTCTTTACAATCTGCTTATTGTCAAGGTATTTGCAAACAAGAAAAAAAAAAAGCAATGTTCTGTTTCTATCCAAATCCCAGATACATCTTTCTTCTATTAGATTTATATCTGACTTCTCATACAAAAACACAGACATAAATTATTATTATTCAATTAATGTAACTATGCTAACCTTTTAGAATATTCTAGTAGTATCGCTTCTCGGCCTTTTGACTAAGATCAAGTGTAGAATATTCTAGTAATATAGAATAAGCCTAGGCCAACTTCTGTCCCACTCCACAAATTTAACTGCTGTAAAATGAAGTACTTTTTAAAAATTATTTACAAGAAAAGATATAAAAATATTAAATAGCCACCATTTTCCAGGACATGATACTTAATGAAAATTCCAAGTTTTCTGTCTTCAGTAGTCAAATTTTTAGTATTCTTTAAGCTTGGCTTGGCTTTGGTATGAAGACATTTAATAAACCAAGATGAAATGTGATGGTTGGAGGTCTGGTTTCATTTCCCTCCTCCGATTTCATAAATCTGTTTTTTTTTATTTGATCCAACAATATTCCTTTTACCACTTAGCTCTTCTGAACCTCTTTCCTGAAACCAAATGCCTTACAGTTACTCATGCCTCTATGATTGATTCCAAATGTACAATGTAGAATGTCAGGGATAGTGGAGACATTCTACTTGCATAGGCAGAACCAGAACTCATAGTTACTTTATTTGGCTATAATATGATCCCTTAGTTTAGGCATTTTACTACTTTCCTTCTGCTTCTTTAAAATCAGGACAGACAAATCTACTTCACAGTCAATCAATGTTTAGAAAATGCTTTCCAATGTTTTTATGTGCTCAGGCTACTATAAAAGAATATGAGTGATGGAATGGCTGGGCCAACAGCCATTTATTTTTCAGTTTTGCAGGCTAAGATGTTCAAGATCAAAGTGCCCACAAGATTCAGGATCTGATGAGGATATCTCTTCCAGACTTACAGATGGCTGCCTTCTTGACATACTCTCACACAGCAGAAAAGAGATGGAACTTGAATCGTTTCCTTTTCTTATGAGAATACTAATCCTATCACAGTTCATTCACCCTTATGGTTTTATCTAAACCTAATTAAACCCCGAGTTTCTATCTCCTCAAACAATTATTTTTCGGATTAAATCTGGGGAATATTCCATTTTTAACATCAGCACACAAACATTTAACTTCTACATCCTTATAAGATAGCTTGTAAATATTTTTTATATTTATCAGTATTATTACTATAATTTATGGAATTTTAATAGAGCAAAAAGTTTATGGCATTAATATACAAAATTTACACCACTACCACTAAAGTGTGCATGAACCTCTACTACAGTCCTAAATCTCCTCTAATCTGGTCTTCCCTCCCCAGCTCCTATAAAGTTCTTTTGATCTCAAAAATAGTCTATTTTCAGTGCCCACAACCCATTTCTGGACTTAATATTAAACCCTTATTACTTTATTTAGAATGAGAAGAATAATGTGTCACTGAGTATATAGAATTATGAAGTTTATATACTCCAAACCAAACATCACTGCCTGTATTAAGGCAAAGCTCTGTGTCAGAACCACATGGAGAGTGCCGCAACTCTGCAGATTTTCATGTGTTCCTAACAAAATCTATTGAGTCCCAAGATCTATGAGTGGAACTTGATTTGGGAATCATTTCTCCAAAAGTTAACAAAATGCCCCTCCAGCCCCCAATTCTACAAGAGCCAGTCTGGGAATTGGTATTCTTAAATCACTTGTCTCAGGAGAGAAACTGTCTGCAAATCCCCTGTTGTAGGCAGGCTTTCAAGAAACTTCTGGTGTTGATGCAGCAAATTCTCAGACATGTATTGCCAGAAAGTATACAGCTTCTTAATAAAGCTCCTACTAAGAAAAGTTTCCCAGTTGACTTTCAGATTAAATAAGTTATACAGTGGTATATTTTTGTGGAAAAAAAATCTGGTAGGAAAGATGGAAGAAAGGTGATGTGCCTTTCTAGTATAGAATTCGCACTGGGGATCTACTGCATTCTCACTCCTATGCTATTGAGAAAGACTCCTTCCTGTCTTACTTAGATTTGTATTTCTTCTTTGAGAAAATTCATTAAAACCAGCATTACAGTTACATTTAGAAATGACAGAAAAGTAGAATATGGTTAGTGATATAAATAATACAGTGGAAGGGACGAAGCAATAGTACAGCAGGTGGGGAGTTTGCCTTGAATGTGGCCAACCTTGGTTTGGTCCTCAGCACCACATAAGATCCCTCAATCCCTGTAAGGAGATATCCCTAAGTGTAGAGCGAGTTTTAGGTCCTGAGTACTGCCAGGTGTGACCAAAAAAATTTAATGAAAAAAAATATCTCAATAAAAGGTTTAAGCAGCAAATAATGGCAACGGAGAAAAAGCTCAAGGAGTTCTGAAAAAAAATTCAGGTAATATCAAGTAAACAAAAGAAGATAGGAAAAAGTTTGAAGGAAAATAAATAGAACATCAGAAAACTATGGGAAAAAGAAATAATCAATAAAATCCCCGAAAAACTAAAAAGAAAACTTGAAGAAACAGTGGTTAAAGAAAACATAAGTAAAAAATTGTCCAAAGTTGAGGAGTGCAGGCATCGAGATTCAGGAAGCCAGAGGGTACCAGCAAAAATATCCACATAGAAAAACTCCAAGACACATTATAATTGGAATGACAAAAACCAGATAGGAAAGATTACTGAAAGCAGCAAGATCAAAAAAGAAACTTACATACAAAGGAAAGCCTCTGAGATTTACATCAGATTTATCAAATGAACCCATAGTGAATGATGGGGTACAGTAATAAAGAATTGAAAAGTCAATGAAATGAATACCTCACCAAGAATACCTAGTTAGATTATTATTCAGATTTTAAAGGAATGGTAGAGACTTTCATGAGCAGGTAACAACTTAGAGATTCATAGCCTTAACCAGTTTTGCATGAAGCATTAAAGGAACTATTTTAGAAGACAAGACCATCTTCTCAGTACTTTGCAATGCCATGAAACTCATGAAGTTTATGTTGCCCTCTACTAGATTAAAAAAAAAAAAGACTTATCACCCATAGCTTGAAAAATGCTTTTATATTTTTTCAATATGAATTAGTGTTTCATTTACATGGAATGTTCTATTTATGTGAGTTTGTTGCACTTATAGAGATTCTTATTACAATATTTTACTTACATTGACAATGCCTAAGTATTTTCTATAAAACTTTCTAACAAAAAGCCTATATGCCTTTTTAGGATAAGACACACTTTTATACTTTTATAGGTTTATTCAAATTTTCCTTTGAAAGTTACTGGGTGCAGAAAAGAAGAAAAGTGTTATGTATGATAGCAATTCAGTAACAGCATCGCAAACCACAGTGTCTAAAAGATAAAAGGTGGAGAGAGAGAGAAAGAGAGACAGAAATTCCATAGGATGGGGAGTGTGGAGGGAAACTGGGGATACTGATAGCAGGAAATGTGCACTGGTAAAAAGGGATGAGTGTTGGAACAGTGTATGACTGAAACTCAGTCATGAGATACATGAGAATCACCATGAAATACTTTATAACTGCATCTCAAATTGACTCCTGAGATAATTTAAAAATTTTTTTAAAATCTAAGTTTCTTGGGCCCGGAAAGATAGCACAGCGGCATTTGCCTTGCAAGCAGCCGATCCAGGACCAAAGGTGGTTGGTTCGAATCCCAGTGTCCCATATGGTCCCCCGTGCCTGCCAGGAGCTATTTCTGAGCAGACAGCCAGGAGTAACCCCTGAGCACCACCGGGTGTGGCCCGAAAACCAAAAAGAAAAAAAAATGTAAGTTTCTCTCTTAATTCTTATTAAATTGGAAAATTTATGTATTTTGTGGAAGTTTCAAAAGTTTTGAATTTTTATTGAGTTATTCACTGTTAATTTTTTTAATTTATGTGTCTACAAAAAAGATTGTTTTTAAAAAGACCAATTTCAACTCAAAACAGTCCCATTATAAAATAAGAGATAATAAGAGATAGATAACAGAGAAAAAGAAACAAATGGACAGATATAAAGATGCTCAAATCTCTAGATCCAGGAGACCCTTCAGCTAACTTCATCCTGCTTACCTCATAATGATTCATTTCTTCAACCAGTAAGTTATGTCTCTCTACAAAACTGGACATCTTGTCACCTCCACTCAAGAATCTTAGACAAATTCATGAATTTACACTTCAGACCAGAGGTCTCTAATAATTTCACATCTTAAATAAGATCAGTTTCTAATGAATAGAGGTATTCATAACGTCCTTTTATGGTTTTCCCTAATGGATTGGTTCTAAGAGAAATATAGTCAGAAATAATTTTACCCTGAACCAAGGAAAGCCTTTTTAGTCATAGTTCCTTCCAAGTCCTGCCGGATTCTTTATGCTTGCTATATTTGCAAATGATATTTAATCACAATGGGTTGGAAGAACTGTTTGCATTTTTTGGCCTCCACACAAAGGGAAAGTAGAATTAAGGAAAAATTGATATGGTATATTTACCTCAGTTTCTTATAAAATTAAGTCAAAGTTAGTTTTGATGGTATAAGAGTAGCATCCAGGAACCATCATCTATAATTAACCATCAATAGAAAATACAAGGCTCAAATACCAAAACCTAACACCACAGAGATGCACCCTAGAATGCCTTACAATAAAGGCTAAGGGTAGTGAAGATCAATGGTTTAAAATAAAGCTAACCTATAGAAATTTTTCAGTCACCAGATGTCTAGAATTAGAAGCAGAGATTTCCTTATTATCTATGTCTTATCTAGATTCAAAGTGATCTCCTGCTAAAAATATAAACAATGTAAATACACCATATTCTTACAAGTATTTAGGAAATACTCCTAAGCAATGATAATACTCCTGGATTTCAGAGTCAGGCATGGTGGTGTATGCAGGGGACTATATGGTGTCAGGGACTGAACAAGAGTTAGGCATTTGCAAGGCAAGTGCTTAAACCTTTTTATTATCTCTTTGGCCCCTACTTTTTCCTTTAAAAAATTGTTTTAAGTTTGAATGTATCATTTTAACTGCAATTTGGATTAATTCCAATAAAACTAACAATTATAACTCATTTATAAATTTATTAACTAGAAAATGAATGAGATTGAAAAAATACCAAAAACAACCATGTAACCAAACAAAATTATATTATTTTTGAGATAAATGATCTATTTTTTTAGATAGTAACAAAAGCAATAGTCCAATTAAAAAGAGTCATTTAAAATTCTGATCATGAACAAAGAGTTTATCAATTGACTATACTAGAATAGGATTTAAAGTCCTTGCTGATCTGGCATGAGATGCTAATATCAATAAAGATAATGTAAAATTTAGAAAATGCCAGTAAATGAGGAATCTGATTGCAAACCACTTAACAAGGGCCAGATTATTCAGAATTATATTCAGGGTTGTTGTCTTCACAAAACTTGAAAAGCCATTAATGTCTTATACCTCATTCTTATAGATTTCTCCAAATTAGTCTCAAAATACTCCGATTTGTAATTTATTGTTAATAACAAGATGAAAAGCTACAACAAACTTTTCTAGCTTTCAGTATTTAAAAGAAAATAATATTTTGGGGCTGGAGAGATAGCATGCAGGTAAGGCGTTTGCCTTGCATGCAGAAGAATGGTGGTTCAAATCCCGGCAGCCCATATGGTCCCCCAAGCCTGCCAGGAGCGATTTCTAAGCATAGAGCCAGGAGTAACCCCTGAGCACTGCCCGGTGTAACCCAAAAACCAAAAATAAAAGGAAAGAAAGAAGGAAGGAAGGAAGGAAGGAAGGAAGGAAGGAAGGAAGGAAGGAAGGAAGGAAGGAAGGAAGGAAGGAAGGAAGGAAGGAAGGAAGGAAGGAAGGAAGGAAGGAAGGAAGGAAGGAAGGAAGGAAGGAAGGAAGGAAGGAAGGAAGGAAGGAAGGAAGGAAGGAAGGAAGAGAAAGAAGAAAGAAAGAAAGAAGAAAGAAAGGAAGGAAGGAAGGAAGGAAGGAAGGAAGGAAGGAAGGAAGGAAGGAAGGAAGGAAGGAAGGAAGGAAGGAAGGAAGGAAGGAAGGAAGGAAGGAAGGAAGGAAGAAGGAAGGAAGAAGAAGAAAGAAAGAAAGAAGAAAGGAAGGAAGGAAGGAAGGAAGGAAGGAAGGAAGGAAGGAAGGAAGGAAGGAAGGAAGGAAGGAAGAAAGAAAGAAAGAAAGAAAGAAAGAAAGAAAGAAAGAAAGAAAGAAAGAAAGAAAGAAAGAAAGAAAGAAAGAAAGAAAGAAAGAAAGAAAGAAAGAAAGAAAGAAAGAAAGAAAGAAAGAAGAATATTAATCAATTATCCTACTAGAAAGATTAAATTCTTTATAGGTAATGATATTTCAAAACTTGCCATATTGAGAAGTTACCAAAAAATTTGCAGACAACACATGCAGAACTTTAAAAAATAGTTTTAAAGTGGGGGTGAGGAGACATACCCAGAAGTGCCCTAGGCTACGCCCAACTTGGTACTTGGGGTTATTCCCAGAATTGCTGAATCAAGCAGCATCAGAGATAAAATCTTGGGTGTATACATGCAAAGTAAACACTCCAAAACTTTAAGTCATCCCCAAAGTGACTGTTTAAAATGCTATTATCTTGATTTTTGGGGTGTTTCTTATATATTTTTTAATTCTTTTATTTAAGCACTGTGGTCTGTTCATAGTTGGGTTTCAGTCATAGAATATACACTGCCCTTCATCAGTGCAACTTTCCCACCATGAATGTCCTCCATTTCCCTCCTACCCACCTACCCATACCTGTCTCTGGGGTAGGCAGTTTGCTTCTCTTTCTCATTCTTTCTATATACATATATTTGTTAGTTTAATTTTTTTTAATTTCCTGCAGACCAGAAAGATAGTACAGGAGTTAAAGCATTTGCCCTACATGGGGCTGACCCTAATTTGAATTCCTGGTAACACATGTGACACCCTGAGAACTGCCAGGGGACTTTGGACTTCTAATTCTGTACTTTTCTTTAGGGCCAGGAGTAACCCCTGAGCACTGCCGGCTATGGCCCAAAACCAAAAAAAATTAAAAGAGCTCTCAAATGATGTTTCTGATCTCATAGAACCTATTCTAGCTACAGACTCTACCCTGTGTCATATTGATAAAATTTCAAATAAATTCACATTTCTCAAAATAGTTAATGTGATAAATTTGAATTACTTTCTCCAACCCCACCTGATCCGTTTACCCACACAGCTCAACAATTGTTCACTGGACCCTAAGAGCTAATGACTCTTCCATCCTAGAGCTTGTTAAACCATATACTGAATATAAAAACCTTCATAAAAACAAGCTAGATTTTCTATGGTTGTAAAAGTTTAAATTGTTTGGATATAGGAGATCTCAAATGTTGACAGTGTTAGGCTACAGTCTCCCCAATAGGAACTGCCTGCATATTCACTAATAGTATCACTCCAAGGCCTAGAATATTCCCACTGTCCCCAGACCCTAATATCCTGAAAAGTAAAGGAGATGTCTCCTTGAAGGATCTTTTACTTCAGGGCCCTATTTCCTTGACATCAATTGTCACTGTCAACAATTATTTACATCACTTAAACTTAATTCACCATTCACTGTCCCCAAAGCCTTGAAGTATATACACTTGGTTAATACCCTTTAAATGAAAATTAGAAGGAGCCACCCAATGCAGATTTGAATTTCCCGTCAGAACAACCTTATCTTCTGCTCTGACATCTTCCCCGAACATGCTGATTCCTTTCCCTTTGTTCAGAATAAGAACACCAGCTTGGCAACCAGCTCAGGCAATTTCCCATCCTTATACAAATTTAATGGAGAGTGAGCGGGCAAAGAAAAGGTGCAATGTGTAATTATTCTTTTACAGTAACAGAGCATGAAATTCCCAGATGCAGACAGAACTTGAAAGAGCAAGCCTACCTTGTGTCTAATTTTATTGTGGCATGCAACTCTATCTTTTGGGAAAAATTAAAATAGTGATTCTCGGTATATATCTCATCAGAGGAAAAAAACCAAATGAATAATGAGAAAATTCACTCTAATTTCCAACAAGCTCTGTAAAATATTTGAAGTCTACAACCAACATACCTGATTCCAGGTAAACCTCATCACTGAGTCTTAAAACCTCTGAAATTCATTTCTTGAAACTTAGATGTTCTTATTTATAAAAAAAATTAGTCATATGTTTAAATGAGATGATGGAACATAAAGTTTTAAAAACCTTATTTCTTTTGGTGTAAAATACCATAATTTTAAAAATAAATAGTTTCCTTTCTTTCACTTTCTTTTATTTATTTATTTATTTATTTAATTTTTATGTTTTGGGGTCATCTAGGCAATTTGCAGGGGTTACCCTGGCTCTGCACAGGTGACCATATGGGAAACTGGGAGTCCAAACTTGGTCAGCCTCTTGCAAGTTAAATACCCTGCCAGCAGAAATGTTGCTCTGGATTGTTTCTTGAGTTAGAATTAAGAAGAAAGTAAAAATAGTCTCATAAAATTACTATCAAACAGAGATTGATGTCACTATGATTATTCTCTTCCAAGTAGAATAAGGGCGAGAAGTCTGCTCCATCCAAAGTCAGACATTCCAAGTGTATTGTTTGGTCTAAGCCCTATTTTCAGAAAAAAATATTTGCAGGGAAATCCTGGAAATCTACCTGCTTTAAAAAAATTTTTTTTTTGGTTTTTGGGCCACACCCGGCGATGCTCAGGGGTTACTCCTGGCTGTCTGCTCAGAAATAGCTCCTGGCAGGCACGGGGGACCATATGGGACACCGGGATTTGAACCAACCACCTTTGGTCCTGGATCGGCTGCTTGCAAGGCAAACACCACTGTGCTATCTCTCCGGGTCCCTCTACCTGCTTTTAATAGCAAAATTTAAGAAGGCTTTAAGAATTCTTCCTCCCCAATAGTACCAAAATTAATACTGCCTCTTCATTCTAGAGCTCTCAAGAACCACTTTGAAAAGTCTAATGCTCAAAAATTTAATTATGTTCTTGTGAATTAGGTTCTTTGGCTGCTAGAGAACCAATCTAAGAAGAAACACAGTGTGTCTCTTGGAGCAGAAGGACAAGCAGGAGGAGGCAAGTGCTTGACTATATGCTTGGCAATACAATAAGCAGGCAGGTTGGAAAGCTGTGGATTCATGACCTCTAAGCAATCACCTTTATAAAAATGATCTCAGGATGGGGTTTTATAGAGAAAGAAAATATAGATGCATGTTTTGTGTTTTTTTTTTTTAATTTAGGGTAGATTCCAAACCAATTGGGTCCAGAATGAACAATAAAATTCCCATGTGAACTGTTTCACTGAGGCACATTCCTTGTTTCTATAAACCAAAAGAAAAAAAAAAAAAGAGTTAGTGGGGGGAAGAATAAACTGAGGATAAACTGATGCTATCTTTAGGCTCTGTGGCAAGGACAGTTGTCCTTGCATAATATTGATCTTTTGATCCTTGGCCCACTTATACTGACACAAAAAACCAAGTTTACCCCTAGGTCTCACTGAAAGTATCAGCAAATCTTTTTCCTTTGTAAATTGTAATAAAAAGTTTATCATTTGTAACTGAAGTATTCTCAACAGGTTTTTGTTAGTGGCTTTTTTTGTTTGTTTCCTTTTTGCTTTTGGTTTTGGTTCGGGGACCACACTCAGCAGAGCTCAGAACTTACTCCATTTTTTGTTCTCAAAAATCAATCCTAGAACAGTTCTGGGTACCATATACAGTGTCAGAAATAAAACTGGAGCTAGTTTTTCTCAAGGTAAGCAACTTACCTGCTGTACTATCTCTTTGGCCTTCGGCAGTGATTTGAAAAATGCATCAAATTGATTAACTTTTCACAACTTGGGCCCAGAGAGATAGCACAGCGGCGTTTGCCTTGCAAGCAGCTGATCCAGGACCTAAGGTGGTTGGTTCGAATCCTGGTGTCCCATATGGTCCCCTGTGCCTGCCAGGAGCTATTTCTGAGCAGACAGCCAGGAGTAACCCCTGGGCAATGCCGGGTGTGGCCCCAAAACAAAAACAAAAAAAAAACAAACAAACAAACAAAAAAAACTTTTCACAACTTTAGGTAAAGCAGAACAAGACTACTCACTATCTTTTTTGGGTAGAGCAGTGTTTGGTCTGGGATCTCTGCTCAGAGTTCTCTTATGGAAGAGCTTTGGGAACCATTTGAGGTATGAGGAATCAAATCTGGGTCACATGCAAAGCAAGTGCCCTACCCACTTGTACTATCTATCTCTCTATCTCTCCAGCTCCTAAAAGCCTATAAAGTTATGAAATCAGAGCCTCCATTCCCTCTCTAAAGAGCTGTAATATATACAAATCACAGTATCTAGAACTAAAAAGGGAAGAGAGAGAAAAGAAAACTGTCTGCCATAAAGGTAGGTGGGAGGAGGGTAGGAAGAGAGCATGAGGGAAACTGGAGACATTGGTGGCAGAAAATGTGCACTGGTGAAGGGTGTTGGACATTGCATGACAGAAACTCAATCATCAATAGCTTTGGGTTTTTTTACTTGTTTTTTTTTTTATTTAAACAACTTTATTACATACATGATTGTGTTTGGGTTTCAGTCATGTAAAGAACACCACCCATCACCATTCCCATCACCAATATCCCAAATCTCCCTTCTCCCCACCCAACCCCCGCCTGTACTCTAGACAGGCTTTCTATTTCTCTCGTACATTCTCATTATTAGGATAGTTAAAACATAGTTATTTCTCTAACTAAACTCATCCCTGTTTGTGGTGAGCTTCATGAGGTGAGCTGTTACTTCCAGCTCTTTTCCTTTTGTGTCTGAAAGTTGTTATTGCACGAATGTCTTTCATTTTTCTTAAAACCCATAGATGAGTGAGACCATTGTGCATCTTTTTCTTTCTCTCAGACTTATTTTACTCAGCATAATAGATTCCATGTACATCCATGTATAGGAAAATTTCATGACTTCATCTCTCCTGACAGGTGCATAATATTCCATTGTGTATATGTACCACAGTTTCTCTAGCCATTCATCTGCAACAACAACTTTGTAACTGTATTTCATAATAATTCAATTAAATAATTAGTTTATTTTTTAAAAAAGATCTATAATATATTAGATCTCTAAACAAGAAGAAATTATTCCTAAAGATCTTAAGTCCTTGATAGTCACTGCCTTAGCTTAAAGCTTCTGTGTAATTTTATGCACATTTTTTCTCCACCTTTTGGCTGAAAGACAGATAACCATCAGCATGTAAATAGCTTTCTAGAATCTAACCAATCTCAATTCATCTCAGATCAAAAGATTAAAAACACTTTAAGAGCCTCATCTGAAATTCTATAAAAGAAAGTAAATAACAACATAAAAGGATGGAGAGTCACCTTCTGCTTGCTGCTCATTCATTGCAGGTGAGGTTTGCTTCTGGCTGACATTACTAGGCCTAATCCAATTAGGAAGCAGACCCTCTTCCTACTGTTTGTCTCCACACTGGATCTGCACTACATTTAGAATCTGCATCATAGCTCCTTTCTGATGTGGCTGTTTGGCCATGCAACAGATTTACTCAACAAATTACATGCTGCTCACAGTTATGAATTTTGTCATTCTGTAAGGTCAGGCAGAGAAAACTAGAGAGCAACCTTCAGCCTAAGCCATCAGCATCTCCCAAAGAGGTTAACTAGAAAGAATCACCCCAGCACAGTAAGAACACTAGAAAGCCAAAAGGGAAAACACATAGAAACCCACCAAGTATAATGAGTGAAAAAAAAAAAATACCACCAAAAACAAACACACCAGTCAGTTCAGTAAATCCTCAAACAATGTCTTTGGTGAAATCTTAATGAGGATGCTCAATAAACTTGAAGAAATAATAGTAGTGATATTCAGCAAAGCACACTAAGTATAGACTTCAAATAAAAAACCACAACAATCAGAAGTGACAGAAATAAAGAGCATGGTAGGTGATATAAAAAAAAACTGAATAAAAGCTCTGCATAGCAGAATAACAGCAGCTGATCAAAAGATCCAGGAGTTTCAAGATGAAAGGGAGACAACCACTAGGAAACAGCAGAAGGTGAAAGATAGTCTGAAAAGAAATTATTAGGGAACCAGACCCAATAGTACAGTGGGTTGAGCTCTTGTCTTCCATATGGCTGACCTTACTTCAATTCCTCAGCATCCAATATTGTCCCTTGCACACCACCAAGATGGAATTCCTAAGCTCAGAGCTAGTAATAACTCCTGAGAACCACTGAGTATGGGCCTAAAACCGAAATATAAAAATAAATTAATTAACAGGATATCAGAGAGCTATGGAATAAATTTTAGAAGAATAATGTAAGAATCATAAGAATTCGTGAAGAACAGGTAGATAGACAATTGTGATGAAGAAACAATAATTAAGGAAATCAGTTATAAGAATTTACCAAAGTTGGGGCCAGAGAGATAGCATGGAGGTAGAGCATTTGCCTTGCATGCAGAAGGACGGTGGTTCGAATCCCGACATCCCATATGGTCCCCCAAGACTGCCAAGAGCGATTTCTAAGCGTAGAGACAGGAATAACCCAATTGCTGCAAGTGTGACCCAAAATCCAAAAAAAAAAAAAAAAAATTTACCAAAGTTGATGAATATAAGTACCAAGATCCAAGATACCTAAAGAGTTAAAGTCAAAATAAACCCAACTAGAAAAAGTCCAAGACACATTATACTCAAAATGACAAAATCCAGAAGTAAAGACAATATTAAAAGCAGCAAGATCAGGCCAGAGCGATAGCGCAGTGATAGTGCATTTGCCTTAATCTCAGCTGACCCAGAACGAATCTCAGTTCGATCTCCCACATCCCATATGGTCTCCCAAGCTAGGAGTGATTTCTGAGCACATAGCCAGGAGTAACCCCTGAGCATCACAGAGTTTAGCCCAAAAATCAAAAAAGAAAAAAAAAAGACAACAAGATCAGATAAGAGGCTTACCCCTATCAAGTGAGAGTCAGGGAGGGAGCCTAGAACATTGGTGGTGAAATTGGCTTTGGAACATTGTACGTCTGAAACAACTCTATTATGAACAACTTTGTAAATCACAGTATCTTAATAAAAATTTTATTTTGGTTTTTGGGCCACATCTGGTGATGCTCAGGGGTTACTCCTGGCTATGCGCTCAGAAATCGCTCCTGGCTTGGAGGACTATATGGAACGCCGGGGAATCGAACTGCGGTCCTTCCTAAGCTAGCACACACAAGGCAGATGCCTTACAGCTTGTGCCACTGCTCTGGCCCAAAAAATTATACTTTTTTAACTGAAAAAAATAAGTACAAAAATTTCTTTAATTCAATTTAATTTAAATAAATAAATTTAAATAGACATGTGCTGTAATAATCATAGGATCATTCAACAAAGAAATCTATCTCAAAACTTTATTTATTTAGTTTGGAGCAACTCCTGACAGAGGGCGGTGGAAAACAACTTAAGGTAGTACTTGGGCTTACAAGGTATCAGGGATTGAACCTGGGATTTTCATGTGCAAAGCACTACCGAGAGCCATTTACCTGGCTCTCAAGGTTTCATTTGTAAAGTAATTTTTGTTCATGGATTCATGTTGCATAATATGAAATTTATTGAATAACTAACTTGGTCTTTAAAAGCCATGGCTTTAAGTTTATTATAGGAGTCAGAAATATGGTATAGCAGGTAGGGCACTTGCCTTGCACAAACCTTATCTGGGTTCAATCCCCAACATCTCCTATGGTTCCCCAAGCACTACCAGGAGTAATTCTTTAGTGCTGAACAAAAAGTAACCCCTGAGCAGTGTCAGATGTGTCTCCCACAAAAAAAATAAATAAATAAAACATGTGCCTATTCTAGTTTTTTATTCCCTATGACAATCATAAAATGAGAAACAATAAGATTATTTTAGTAAAAGTTAGAAAGAAATTCTTATTCACTTATTACAGCTGTGTTTCTCTTAAAAACTACACTATGATTTAATGTTCTAATTGATGCATATTTTTATCTCTTTATGCAGTTGTTTTCTGTCAACACTTTGCTACACAGAGAAAACGGAGACCAAAAAAACAAGGAGGAATTTAAACAGAAATCAGCAGGGAAGCTTCTCATTTTTCAAAAGGGAGTAGTTCATAGCAAAAGAATAGCAAACGAGATTTTGAAATAATAAAGGATCATTAATACTAAATATAAGGCCATGTTCCAATATCAGAAAAAAAGCTTAACAATGACTATAAAAATATTTTCTATAAAATTAGCAAAGTGACATTTTAAGAAACAAAAATATAGTATGTATATTTTATAGAAAAGATATAAAATATGTTTTTTTTTCATTTTGGGGGTCACATCCAGTGAACTTGGGGGATAAACCTGTTTTGCTGCTTGGGGACACTCCTGATGATGCTCAGAGGAAGGAACAATATAGCAGTATCAGGACTCTCACCCAGGACTCCTGCATGCAAAGTATGCACTCCAGCCCATTAAGATCTCTGACCCTACAATTCATCTCAAAGTAAAACATTTAATCAAGACACAAGTCCCTTTCTGTCATTTCCTTCCTTCTTTTTCTTCTGTCTCAGTCTCTCTCTCCTTTAAAGGCTACACTAGCAGTGCTCAGGAGTTACTCTATTGCAGCAGCAATGCAAAATGAATATATTCAAAATTATATTAAAGTAAGTTTTTTAATGCCAAACAAATTGAGCCAAATTTACAAACTATTCATATTCAGATCTTTGGAATTCTCAGAGGAAGTTCAGAACTACTTAGTTATCATTTGAATACATTCAGTGAGTAAATAAGAATAAACAGAGCTCTTGGGACTTTCATTAGTGCTTTATTACATGTGTTTTTTTTTTTTGTTTTTTTTTTTTTTTTTTTTTTGTGGTTTTTGGGTCACACCCGGCAGTGCTCAGGGGTTTTTCCTGGCTCCGTGCTCAGAAATTGCTCCTGGCATGCACGGGGGACCATATGGGACGCCGGGATTTGAACCGATGACCTTCTGCATGAAAGGTAAATGCCTTACCTCCATGCTATCTCTCCGGCCCCTATTACATGTGTTTTAAAGAGACTAGTAATGTCAGTGCCTATTCCAGTTTAATCCTAAATAATAGCAAGTTAGTAAGAATCTTCAAGACAGTTGCTCTCACGACTCTAAAGAAAAGCATCTGTTAGCTTGCTAATAAAGCAAAATAATTACTGAGAACCTCTACATGAGTGCTTCATTGCATTATCCCTTCTAATCTGCCAATTAGAACTGTACTGTTCTCTCACACTATGAAAAAGGTACCCTTCTAAAAACACATCAAGTTAATCAACTAAAAAGAACAATCTGCTTGCCTTCAAATAATTTTCTAATGTGTCACCTTTCCCTCTATTATAAATAAATTTCTAGAAATCCTTGCCTTCTGTTGGGTTTAAAATTCCAAATTATAGTGATGTTTATGGTCATGTCTCTGCGATCACAAAATAAGCAGAAAAGAGAACAGTTTTTAATGTCTGAAAAATAAAACCAGTCTCATTTAAAATACATGTAAGTGTATATTGCAACATTGATCCAGGGCTAGGATCTGGACTCTATCAAAATTACAAGAAATTGATGGCAAAACATAAATGTCAGGAGGAATAAAACTTCTAAGACAGTGGATCTGTAACTTGAATGCATCTCAAATCTGTACTGATCAGTAGCTGTTAATTTGGTTCTAATTTCACAGATCTGAGTGAGAAACTTGAACACAGATTTTCCAGAAGTTCCAAATGACATTGCTAGTGTTGGTCCAGGAACCACAGTGGAAAACCACCAAAAACATTATTTGGTCTGATGCAGGTCGGTCGTAGGCATTAGTAGTTTTTAAAATTCCCTAGGTATAGGTTAATATGCAGCCAGAAGAAATCATGGGAGTAGTAAAGAGTTAATGAAGAAAACATTAATGTGGAAACTGACTTTTCTAGACTATAATAAATCTATCACAAAAGGTAAAATATCCTTGAGAGGGTAGATTTACAATCTGGTTGATAGCCTCAGCCTCAAGAAAACCCTTTACAACACCAAATGCCTGCTGGACATTTCCCAGTAGCAGTCAGCAATATACTTGAAAGAGGGCCCTCAGCCATTCCTCTCAGGCAGTGCTTCCAACATATTGTTGCAAAGGAAGGACTAAATCCACATCTGATATTTCTCTAAAACTGCTCTGGTATTCATAGCCATAACCATGTGTTACTAGTTAACTAAAAGTTCTTTTAGAAGACCACTGCCAAGGGCTATTTTTCTCTCTCTCCTTCTTCCCTCCCTCTCTCCCTCCCTCCCTCCCTCCCACCCCCCCTCTTTCTCTCTCTCTCTCTCTCTCTCTCTCTCTCTCTCTCTCTCTCTCTCTCTCTGTTTCTTCCTCTCTCTCTGTCTCAGAATATACATATATTTTGGGGTTACTTAGGGCTCTGCTGAGGGGCTACTCCAGGTTCACTGATGGGGGTCTACGTGGTACCAATATTAAACCCAGGGCTGCAGCATTAAAGTCACTTCAATACTTTGGCTGTGACAAATATCTAATGATATTATTTGTTTTACATTTTGTTTCTTTTTTTAATATCTTTATTTAAATACCTTAATTACAAACATGATTGTGATTAGGTTTCAGTCATGTAAAGAGCACCCCCCTTCACCAGTGCAACATTCCCACCACTAATGTCCCAAATCTCCCTCCATCCCACCCACCTCCACCTGTACTCTAAACAGGCTTTCCAGTTCCCTCATTCATTCACATGGGTATGATAGTTCTCAGTGTAGTTATTTCTCTAACTGCACTCACCACTCTTTGTGGTGAGCTTCGTGAAGTGAGCTGGAAGTTCCAGCCCTCCTCTCTTTGTCTCTGAGGATTGTTGCAAAAATGTCTTTCATTTTTCTTAAAACCCATAGATGAGTGAGACTATTCTGTGTCTCTCTCTCTCCCTCTTACTTATTTTACTCAACATGATAGATTCAATCTGAGACGAGTAATAAAGCAATAGCAGAAGGCCAGAGGAATAGTACACAAAGGGATTGCCTTGCATGCAACCAACTGTAGTTAAAACGCACTCCAGGAGAAATCCCTGAGCCTTACCACATATAATCCAAAATTCAAACAACAATAATAATAAAATGAAGAGTTTAATTAGGTCCACATAAAAAGTAAATCCAGAGAGATATAAGTAATGGAAGAAAGTATCAATGATTTTCCATTGTAGAACTCACTTTAATTAAGAAAAAAAAAAAAAGAAGTGTTTATTTGCAGTATTGGGATCTAACCTAGGGCCTCACACAAACAAGGTAGGTGATCTACTGCTGAGTTATATCCCTAGCCCTCGAATGACATATTTTTAAAAGTATGTTATTTATATAAGAAAACTTACTTACTCCCTTCCTCCCTCCCTTCCTTCTTTCCTGCTTTCCTTCCTTTCTTTCTTCCTCCTTCCTATTCTCTTTTTGCCTGTCTTTTTTTATTTTTGCTTTTTATTTTGCTTGTGGGTTGTGACTTTTTGTTTTAGTTTTTTGGTGCTACACTCAGTTCAGTTCATAAGTAAGGGAAACACTCAGTTCTGGGGATCAAACACAGAATTAAAAAATGTGAAGTATACACTCCAACCTTTGGGAATAGCCTCTCAATCCAGAAGAAGATTTCGTTATTAAGATAGTTTAATTTTGTCTCTTTCACTGAATGGCTATTGCTGGAGTGATGGTAATCATGGTAAAGTGTGATAAAAATCATTGTCCATAAACTCAAATATCACCCTTTGAGTAGAGCTTACACTGTGCATATCAAATTTTTCAATAGAAATAAATGATATATTAAAAACATTCAAAAAGTTTCCCTTTCTTCCTACATGGCTTAAAATACTACCTTTTGGAGTCTATTCTTTGAATTACCCCAATAATGTAGGAACTTCTCTGTAAATCACATATATAGACTAGAGGCAGCCAGCACAGCATCATGGGCTCATTTCTCAGAGAATGTGTGATAAATAAAACCAAGAAGCTAGGTGACCAACTAGCAAGAGGTTGAAAGGAATATGTAAAGTTAGTACAGCAAGTAAGGTGCTTGCTTTGCATGAAGCCAATCCAGATTCTATCCCTGAAACCACTTAAGGTTCTCCAAGGAGTAAGTCCTGAGTACTACCAGGAATAACCCTCCCTCCTCCAAAAACAAAAAAAAACAAAACAAAAAAAAAAAAACCCAAGAAATTCCAAAATAAAAATTACTTCATAGTAACATTGTATCAATATACTATGGTCAGAATATGGCTTTGTGAATATTACTAACACCGGCTTTGTGGATATTACTAACACCATGTCCAATTCTAACAATGCTCATTCAGTCTAAAATAGAGCCTGGTTTAAGAAATCAGTACTGCCAGATGAGGCCCAAAAGAAAATAACATGCATGGTGGAGAAAAAAACAGAAGAGACAGGGGCCAGTAAGGTGGTGCTAGAGGTAAGGTGTCTGCCTTGCAAGCGCTAGCCAAGGAAGGACTGCGGTTCGATCCCCTGGCCTCCCGTATGGTCCCCCCAAACCAGGGGCAATTTCTGAGCGCTTAGCCAGGAGTAACCCCTGAGCATCAAACAGGTGTGGCCCCCAAAATAAAAACAAAACAAAACAAAACAAAAAGAATAGAAGAGACAAAGGCTGGAAATACTTGCAACATCTGACTTTTCATCAAAGAAAGAAATCAATTCAGGTCAGGTCCAGAGGAAGGCAGCAGGATGTCTGAATTTGATAGCATGCATAGGGCTTGAACAAACTGAAATGTAATACTTCTTATCTGATAATTCAGGTACTCATAGAAAAAGTAACCACAGTGAAAAAACTTAAAGCAGTTTATTACAGTGTTTTAATGGGGAGGAATAATAAAATATGTACAGAATTATCAAAACTAATGGATAAAACTTCAGTAATAATTTCCACATTTCACTGTCAGATGATTTCTTACTTTCTGAGAAAGCGAGTTTCTCTTGGATATGGTAATGATTTAGAAAATATGAGGGCTTTATTAGCACATCTACACTATGATTTCAACAGTAATATTATATAACAGCACTATAATCTACTAGATTTGACAGTCATTTGTATCCACGTTTCCTCCTAATATACCCTGCTGATGCTCCCTAGTAGCAATCTCAGTGTCCTCAATGTCACTATCTAATAGAAGAACCCTAACAGGGTCAGAATTGGCTTCCTCCCATGGAAAGGGGACAATAAACCCACCAAGTTTTTCCAAGTTTCTGTTTTTATGAATGATGAAACTTAGTTTTCAATAATATTATCAAATTTATCAACTGAAAAAAACTAAATCATTGGGGCCGGAGAGATAGCATGGAGATAGGGCATTTGCCTCGCAACCACAATCATGTTTGTAATCAATGTGTTTAAATGAAGATATTAATTTTAGAAAAAAAGGAAAAAAGTCATTTTATACAACAAAAAAATACAATATGTGAAACAAGGCTTCCAAATGCAAGGCCCCAAGTTTGATTTTTAATACCACAAAATAAGAAACAAAAGGTCTTTAAAATCCTCTCCAGACCGCATAAAGTTCAAAGTTGACAGATTGACAATCAAGACTTTACCTAGGGCCCACAACAAAGTAGCTTGAAGCTTCCTAAACATTTTATCCAGAGGCACTTTGCATCATATCCTAGTTATGCCTCTTTCTTACATGTGAGATACTCTACCTTAGCAAAATTTTACAGAGCTTAAAAACATGAGGAAAACAGTATTTTTTCCTGAGAAGTTTTATCAGAAACTCTTTACAGGGAATGTACATTTCTCTCACTAAATTGATACCAAGAATTTTCAGTCTCTCACTGTATTGATATCACAAGAATCACATTTTATCTTCTTGCTAAATCACATTTATCATAAAATAAATATCAGTTACATGATTAAGATTGCCATAAACAATAACCAAAATCATTTATATGATCCTAAATGAATCATATTAGTATTTACAGATCTCCAATTAAAAGTCTTGGGCCTGGAGATATAGCACAGCGGTGTTTGCCTTGCAAGCAGCCGATCCAGGACCTAAGATGGTTGGTTCAAATCCCGGTATCCCATATGGTCCCCCGTGCCTGCCAGGAGCTATTTCTGAGCAGACAGCCAGGAGTAACCCCTGAACACCGCCGGGTGTGGCCCAAAAACCAAAAAAAAAAAAAAAAAAAAAAAGTCTTTGGGCAGTAGGAAAAATTTTTTCACTGGATTTTCACTGGAAGTTAGGGAATCAAAAATATGCAATTTCTTTAAAATTGTTCCAACCTTAGAAAATAAGAACTATTCCCTTTGAATTCCTCATTTAAGATCCTGATTATTACTTTAGCCTCCACTTTATTGCACACAATTTAATTATTTGTAATTCAATCTTCCTCAAAAGACACATAATCAGTATCTGATCATTAATTGTGTGTTGGCTCAATATTTTATTAGAAATAAGTATTAGCTGTCAGTTGTGTTTCTACTATAGTAAGAGGATAATAATAAAGAATTAAAACAGCAAAGTGCAGATCAAGGGAACATATAAACAGGCTACCACAAAAAAACGATAAATCAGATCTGAAGTAAAAAATGTGAACTTCATTCTCTTAGAATGCAAGAAAACTCCCTTACTAAATCAGAAATCAAAAAACGTACTTTAAGATAAACAGAGGGGTCTGGAGAGATAGCACAGCAGCGTTTGCCTTGCAAGCAGCCGATCCAGGACCAAAGGTGGTTGGTTCGAATCCCGGTGTCCCATATGGTCCCCTGTGCCTGCCAGGAGCTATTTCTGAGCAGACAGCCAAGAGTAACCCCTGAACACTGCCGGGTGTGGCCCAAAAACCAAAAAAAAAAAAAAAAAAAAAAAAAGGTAAACAGAGGAATATTGAAAAGACACAGGAGCCAAAGAAAATAAATGGCTAATGCAAGCCAACCTGAGACAAATAATGTGACTACCAGTAAAAGCATAAAAAAAGAAAATCCACAAGTTCATCTTTTGTTCAAATGTTTTATTTTATTATTATTATTTAATTGTTGGTTTTGTTTAAGGTCATACCTGAATATCAGAATAAAACCCAGGTCAGCTACATGCAAGGCAACTGTCCTGCCTGGCACACTAATATAGCAGCCCCTCAAAATTTTTTATTTTAAAAAATTTAAATATAAAAACTAGATCAATTAGAGGCAGGGGTTAGAGCACACCTAACAGTGCTCACGAGCTATTCCTGACTTTGTGCTCAATATACCATATGCTAAAGGTACTAGGGTCAACTAGTCAAAGCAAAACTCTTAATTCTGTACTTATCTCTCTGGTCTTCTTCAAAGAAATAGGAGACAAAGCTCAAATTTGACTCTTTTGCCTTAGGTTTGAAAAGTTTTATGGAGTCATACAGAATCCACAAAAATAAAACTTCATGAGGGCAGGAGAGATAGTATAGTAGGTAAGATAATTACCTTGCATGAATTTGATTTAGTTAGGTTCAATCCCCAGCATCCCATATGGTCCTCCAAGCAAAGCAAGAAGTAATTCCTGAATATAAACCCAGGAATAACCTTTGAGCATTGTTGAGTGTTACACACACACACACACACACACACACACACACACACACACACACACACACACACACAAATAAAATAAAATAAATATACAGTTGATTGATAGGTTTTGCTATGACCAGATAGTTCTTATCATGGTATTTCTCATTTTGGAATAGACTTTCAGCAATCACTTTCTTGATTCTGTAGATGAATGGATTTAGTTCTCTTCAGGTTCAAGATAATCTAAAGGGCATTTTATTTGCTTTTTTTCTTTCATATATATTTGACTTCATATCCTGTAAATAAACTTTAATTTTTCATTAGAGATAGAAGTTATCAAGGGGAAGCAAAACAAAGACATTTCTTGCATTAGTCTTACAATTTAATCTGTTCACGATTCCAAGTTAGGGGTAATCACAGCAAAAAAGAAAACCTTTGTGTTTAGGAAAGTATATAGATGTGATTAAAAATACCAATATAGGGGCCAGAGCAATAGCACCATGTTAGGGTTTTTGCCTTGCGTGCATCCAATCTCTATGACCCTGGTTCGATCACCAGCATCCCATAAGGTCCCCCAAGCCAGGAGCAATTTCTGAGCATATAGCCCAGAGAAATCCCTGAGAGCCATCAGATGTGGCCCAAAAACCAACCCAACAAACAAAAAACAATAGTTACCAAAAAAAACCCAGGATAATTGTTTCCATTAGTGGGAAGAAGAAAGTATACTAGAGATGTAGAAAATGTTCTTTCAACAGCAGGGTAGTAATTATACAGACATTCTAATATTTTTAAATTATACATCTATGCTATTTGGATTATTCCTTAAGCATATTTCAGCATTTAAATGTATTTAAAAAAAGAATGTTGGTGGCTCATGGTGCAAAAATATAAAACTGGTAAACAGGCTGGTATCTATAAAACATTTTCAATAAAAAATCACCAACAAACAATATAATATGTTAGTGTCCAATAAACTTCTGTGAAGTTTATTGGCAACACTAGCATAGTGGTCCTCCCTGTGATATGGCCCCACATACTGTCCACAACTGCTTGTGTTGCTAGCCAGACCAGCCTCTCAAGTTCTTGAGCATGGGGCCCTTGTCTTTCCATATTGTTTTGTGCTTCCAAAATAAAGTTATGAGTGCTCTCTAGATGACTGATGAATGGATGAATAAATGATTGAATAATACAGTAATTCACTAGATTAGAATGTAGAAATTTGTTTTTAATTATTTATAATCTCTTAAAATTTTAATAAAGCCAATAAAATAATAAGTTCTCCAACAACCAGTTGATAACATGTAAAGGGGGATAATTCTTATGTATCCTATGTATATAATAGTCTAATGTTTTATTTCTCTTTCTGCAGAGATTTCAGGTTCATAGAATGCTCTGTGATAAGAGCACATATAAAAGGTAAAACTAAATGAAGAGACTCATCCTATCACCTGACAGGCCCAAAGTAAGGAGAGCTGCACCTGGAGTGACCAATCAGATGTAAGAATAAGGCAAGGACAAACTACTCCTGGACGTGGGCCTGGAAGTAGACCAATAAAGAGAGATTCTGGTACCTTTGGTAAGGAATTTGGGATAACAGATCACCACTTTGAAGACATCTCCTCATAAAGACCAATAGTATAGTAAGAACTGTGTATAAAAGTAGGAAAATTTGGACCCTTGACTGAGACAATCACTGTACCCTTCTTCAACGTGTCAGACTTAGAAGCAACACAGTAGAGTACTAAGTGACCATTCCACTGTGCACCTGCATCCTCTCTCCCATCTAGCCAGTGGCTGAAGTGCCAGAGCTGAGTATGCTGATATAAGCACAGAAGCCAGAAATATAAGACTGCCAAATATATGCTGCCAAACTGGTCTCTGGTAACTTGAACTCAGACATTAAGTAAATTCAGATGTTCAGGAAGCTTTATGAAATCAGAACCTAAGTTATATACTTTCTGTGAGATCTTATGTGTTGATTGTGTGATGCTGTACGAAGTGCAATAAATATCAAAAGGTATAGTCAGAATTAAATCTAAGTTATAAATATAGAATGTACCAAAGTTGGGCCCACTTCATGTTGTTCCTCTAAGTATTAAATTTAAATTTTCTTTGTCAATTTTTCTTTCCATATTTTTGAAAAAACTAATCACTTGGCAAAAGTAAATAAAGATTAATTTTTAAGCTTTCCATCTGTTTCTGTTTAGTATACATAGAAATTTGTCATAACTGTTTTTTTCAATCCAAGAGACATTTTGATTCGAATACATTAATAAAATAACTCTCAGGATATGTCATAAGCCCAATGAAATCTTCTATATTTTATATTGCATCTTAAAAAGTATTTTTCAAGTGTAGGGGCCAGAACAATAGTATAGGAGGAAAGGTATTTGCACTGCACCTGGCGAACCCCAGGACCCTATATGGTCTCCAGGAAGACTACCAGAAAGTTCCAATCTAATTGTTTTGCCATCACTTGCTATCTCTGGCTTCTTAACATCCATTTCTGGGACTATTTTCCAGAGGAAGTTCAAGATGATCTTTCATCTTATACCAGTTTCTAAGGGGAAAATTTGAGTCTCTATAAAACTTTCACTTTAATAACGAGGTTGTTAATTTTTGCTTCTTAGTAGTGCAATAATAATATCACTTCTATTGCAGTGTAGGTCATTTTTTAAGAAATTATGAGAAAAATGTGGCCATAGTTCTTCACTGGGAAAAGTGACAGTCAGACTCATGGCACAAGTGTGCAGGATACAATCTACTTCCTTAACTCCCACAGGCTGTGAACACATGCCAACAGGTAAAGTGTAAAAAAATATAGACTCACGGTGTGAAATAACAGATTGATATTTTTTGTATGTGTGAGAGAAATATTTCAGAGAAAAAGATCAGCAAGCCAGCTCTATGCAGATGGTATCACCTGCCAAAAACAAGTACCTTATACCTCACTCTGAAACAATCTTTACTACAAAACAAACATTGCTATCACAGAGCAAGTATCTCATGACTCAAATTGTGTATTTACCTTAAAAATATTTTACTTACTCATTTTTTTTGTTTTTTTAGGCCACACCCAGCAGTGCTCAGGGGTTACTCCTGGCTATCGGCTCAGAAATAGCTCCTGGCAGGCATGGGGGACCATATGGGACGCCGGGATTCGAACCAACCACCTTAGGTCCTGGATTGGCTGCTTGCAAGGCAAACACCGCTGTGCTATCTCTCCAGCCCCACTTACTCATTTTTTAATTTTTTTTGTTGTTATATTTTTTGAGTGACCACACCTGGCAATTTTCAGGGAATACTTCTGGCTCTGACTCAGGAATTACTTCTAGCAGTGCAGAGGACAGTGTGGGGTTCTGGGGATGGAATCTTGGGTTGGCCGTTTGCAAAACAAGCACCCTACCCCCTTCAAAATTACTTCAGCTCCCTAACCAGTATTTTAACAACTGTATCATAAACTTGTATCGAACATACCCATGTAACAGTATGTTATGACCTGAAGAAAAGAGTACTAGGCTTTGATAAATTAACTCCAATCACTCTAAAAATGCAAAATTATGGGGCCGGGTAGGTGGCGCTGGAGGTAAGGTGTCTGCCTTGCAAGCGCTAGCCAAGGAAGGACCGCGGTTCGATCCCCCGGCGTCCCATATGGTCCCCCCAAGCCAGGGGCGATTTCTGAGCACATAGCCAGGAGTAACCCCTGAGCATCAAACGGGTGTGGCCCAAAAACCAAAAAAAAAAAAAATGCAAAATTATTTCTCGGTTTCCATTTCAGCCACAATAAAAATTTAAAAAAATTATTTCTAGGTTTCATTAAAGTATGTTATTTTAATATATTGAGACAGTCCAATTATGTTCCTAGGGGGATGGTGAGGCCTTACTCAGCTTGACTCTGCCTGGCTCCTGCAGCACCAACGGACTGGCGGGTCTGAAGGTTGCAGGGTAAGAGTAGAGAGATTCACAAAGCAGTCAGATTTAGTTCCAGGAGTCAGCCAGCTTTATTTCCCAGTCCTAACCGCATGTACATGTCCTCATATGGCTTCTATGCTAAGCCTTTTCCAAGTAGCCACTTCTCTGCTCCTTCTCTCACTCTCTCTCTTAATTCTGGTTCTCTTCCAGCTGCTCTCCAGGCTGCTGGCTGACTGACTGCCCTTTGCTGATTCTCCTTGTTTTTTGTTTTTGTTTTTTAATGTTTTTTTTTTTTTAGTTTTTTTTAGTTTTTGGGTCACACCCAGCGGTGCTCAGGGGTTACTCCTGGCTGTCTGCTCAGAAATAGCTCCTGGCAGGCACGGGAGACCATATGGGACACCGGGATTCGAACCAACCACCTTTGGTCCTGGGTCGGCTGCTTGCAAGGCAAACGCCACTGTGCCATCTCTCTGGGCCCTTGTTTTTTAATTTTTATTGTGACTGAAGTTCATTACACAGAATTATTTATGGTACATAGTGACAATGAATGAAGGGCATTCCCACCACCAATGTTGTCCTCCCTCCACTCCTGTTTCCAGCATGTCTCCCATATCTCCCTCCTTTACCCCCTCCCCCAGAATACTAGTGTAACTGGTCTCCACTTTACAGCTTGTTGTAGGTTGAGTAACTATTCTGTTTGGTGTCCCAGTCTGGTCATTCTTTATATACACTACATGTTCATATGACTGGTCCTGGTATCATCCTTTTCCCACTTCAATTTATAAGGCTGAATGATTCAAGTTATGCTGTTCTGTTAGAGATAAAAAGGTTAAGGAAAAGAGAAGAAAAAATTTGGTATCAACTACTAAAAAAAAAAAAGAAAAGAAAAGAAAAAAAATCACCGAATAATATCCACAAGGGTGAAAAAGAAAGAAAAAAGTGGAAGAAAAAGAGAAGGAAAATAATAACAAAAAACAAACAAAAAAACAAAACAAAACAAAACCAGAAAAAGTGCTGGTGTGGCAGGGTTTGGTGTTACCCCATCTTTTGTTTTTTTTTTTTTTTTGTATAGGCACCGTAAGTATTGGGGAAGGAAGGAAATTCTCATGGCCTAAGAGATTCAGGGTTTCTCCACTCTTGAAGCATATTGTCATGGGAACAACCACTGGCTCCATACCTTCTCCTTGCCATATCCCAGGGTTTTTTTGTTTTGCTTTTTTTTTTGTTTTGTTTTTGTTTTGTTTTTTATGGTGTCAGGAACCTTTCCTCTCAATTGTGGATGAGAAAATCAGGCCACTGTAGCAAGCAATCTTGGTATTTGTACAGGTCCTAGGACAGGACCTAGGATAGAGTCTTGAGGTTCTGTTCCAACATTGTTGGTGTGTTCAGTTTTCTGTATCATGTGCTCCATGTTTTTGCTCGGTCCCTAAGCCAAAGTCTAGGAAATTATGGTTCCAAAGGTTCTGCTCAGTCTCTGTTGTCAGAATTGGGCCTCTGGACTAAGAAATCTTGATTTTTGTAAGAGACCTGGGCTATAGCCTAGGGTAGAGTTTTCCTTAATGGTCTCAAGGTAAGTTCTGCCCAGTCACAGTTGTCAAAGTCAGTTTTCTGTAGTTAGTACTCTTATTTTTCATAGTTCAAAGAGTGATACATCTTCTGATTTCCACTTAGTGTTAGTGATGTCCTCGTTGTTATATTTACACTGCCACAAGTATATCTCCCAACGGAGCTTAGTTCCTGGTGTTGTTGCAGGGGGTTGTTTCAGTTCTACGTCTGGGATCTGGGATTTGAGAATGAACTAACACTGTCCTCGAGCAGACTGAGTTGTATCCGCATGGCATATGTCCAAGATGGGAGGCACCCTTGTATAAAAAGTGTGAGTTCTTATCCTTAGAAGATAAGATCTTGTATCTGAGTCCATGATTTCCCCTTAGTTACTGTGCCTTTTGTATTGGGTAAGGATGACAGGCTACACATACAGTATCTGTGGTGTGGTCTGAGCTTTTATCCCAGGCAAGACATTTTTTTGGTTTTTGTACCAAGGAGCACCAAAACTGGTGAGGATAGAGAAAATATGTATATATAAAAAAAAATAGAACAAATAGATAAAACTGAGGTAAAAAAATTAAATTGAGGGAAAAAAAGGTATTTGAAAAAAGAAAGTGATGGGGAGGCTATCTGTATGTTTAGGAATACATATCTTAAGAGGCATTATTATAAAGGTATTAAGCTTATATAGGCAATATAGGCCTCCCAATTAGGTCTTCTGAGATATTCTTGTAGGGAGTGAAAGCCAAGGCACGTTTTCGTATCACAGCCTTTGGTCTAGAGTTTAATATATGATTTGCAGCATTTCAGAGTTCTGTAATGTCCTTGAGCTAGGGGTTTTGCTGCAGCTGAATCCGGTATCTCCTTGTTGATCCTCCTTGTTGATTCTCATTGATTCTCTCTGCTGATTCTCCCTTTTCTTTAACTCTCCTTCTTAGCACCTCTTCCCACACCCCAAGCAGACTCATCTTCCCACCCATTCCAGGTGTGGGTGGTTCTGATCATTCAGGTGAGATAAACAAGAAGTTGGGGGAGGGGATAACTACAAAAGTACGCTAGTAATATTTACCAAATCTAGCAAATTGTATTTTCATCTCCATAATAAAAACATAGAGCAATCATTTTATCTATAAAAACAATAGTAATATTGTTTTCTTTGAAAAATCAAGGACCATAAATAATGCTGTTTATATTTAATACTTTTATAATGGCTTTATTTAAAATTTAAATAGCATGCTCAAATTATGCTGAAATCTCCATATTACTCTATATTTTTTAAAAAGTGGGTAATGCTTTAAAATATTTTAAGGTCATATAAAGCGAGGAGATGAAAAGCAATTGCACAAGGCTTTTTTTAAAACAATCTAGAAAACAGAATGTCCAATATGTGAAGATATATAGGAGCCTGACTCCATTCCACTTTACTCAGCTGGGATCTGTCCTTATAAAAGAATTGACTCATGCCTTAAGCTTCTTCCCCACCCACAAGTTTGGTCTTCTGAACCCTATAAAAGACTCTAATTCCTAAAGTCCTGTTGCATGTAAAAGTGGTCCCAAAATCAGACCCTAATCACAAAAATAGATGGATATATTACAGACATTAAAAGTAAAGATAAAGATGAAGAGAGAAGCCAGTTCCTAGAATAGCAGACTTTATGTGATAGTCAAGTAAATGATTTTACGACATCCTTGAAGAATTGGAACAGCAGCCGATCCAGGACCAAAGGTGGTTGGTTCAAATCCCAGTGTCCCATATGCCCCCCCCCCCCCCCCCGTGCCTGCCAGAAGCTATTTCTGAGCAGACAGCCAGGAGTAACCCCTGAGCAATGCTGGGTGTGCCCCCCCCCAAAAAAAAGAAATGTGACTTAAAACAAAAAGGTAAGTGACCAGTTGGTCCTTCATGGGGATACACTCTCATAGAAGTCACTTAGGACATAAGTTTCTTGGTCTTAAATTCCTAAGATTCCCATCCCCAGAATAAACACAACTTCTGCTATAACATAAAGGGCAGTTTATGCTGAAATGATGGGTCTTCCTTTAAGCAAGTATTCCTTACCTTCAAAAAAGTCAGCATTGCTAGAGCATCTCATGGCTACCTAAGGTCAGCAAAAGAGAAGCTGGAAACTTGGCTCAACCTTCAGGCAACAATGCCTGACAAGGGAATTTGAAAAATACCAAGTATCACATTCATATATGAAGGAAGGAAATCTTGACTGTACAACAGAACATAAATGCTCCACAAAAGACAGCACTAAAGTATCATGCTGTCCCCTGATAATATGGAGCATGCTCTATCCAACCATGATTGGGATTATGGAACCTATTTTGAGTCAACCGTCATCATGTCTCTGACCTCCATAATGAACATCTAGGTAAAAAGTAATTAATGTGACTCAGCAGCCTAACTCAACTCACTATGGGGTTCCATTGAAAGAAGCCCATTCACTGATGTTTCCTTACTGATACCATAAAAACATATCAACACCCTGGATTCCTCCATCTGTGGTAATAAAAAAAAAGAAAAAGACCATCTTTGCTGGTTGTTATAAAAAGGCCCCATGCTGCAACATTCTGTTGGAGAATTCTGTCAGCCAAGACAACATTTTCAAATAAAGGATCCAAGTTTGGTAGAACACTACACAGATTAAAACTTCCCTGCATGCTAGGACTAGAGAGATGACTCAAGCAATGGTCCTCTAACTGTAGCCTGTGGGCCACAAATTGTATTTGTTCCCATTTTGTTTCTTCACTTCAAATTAAGATATTTGCAGGGTACATAGGAATTTGTTCATAGTTTTTGTTTTTACTATAGTCCAGCCCTCCAATGGTCTGAGGGACAGTGAACTGACCCCCTGTTTAAAAAGTTTAAAGATGGGGCCAGGAAGCTGGTGCTAGAGGTCAGGTGTTTGCCTTGCAAGCGCTAGCGTAGGATGGACCGTAGTTCGATCCCCCAGCATCCCATATGGTCCCCCCAAACCAGGAGTGGCTTCTGAGCTCATAGCCAGGAGTAACCCCTGAGCATCAAACGGGTGTGACCCAAAAACCAAAAAAAAAAAAAAGTTTAAAGATTAGTAAGCATGTTTTTCCTGCAAGAGTTCCAGAGCCAATCCCTGAACTGCATGATTCCATGAGCAACACCAGGAATTATCCCCACCTTTTAGGTAGGAGTAGTATCCCAAGAATCTTTGGCTTTAACATAGAAACAATAAAACCAATAAATTCTTCTTGGGGCTGGAGCTATAGCGCAGCAGTAGGGTGTTTGCCTTTCATGTGGCTGATCCAGAACAGACCTTGGTTCAATCCCTGGTGTCCCATATGGTCTCCCAAGCCAGGACCGATTTCTGAGTGCATAGCTAGGAGTAATCTCTAAGCGTCACTGGATGAGGTCCAAATAACTTACCAATAAACTCTTCTCTACCTTACCCCTGTGACTGGTCCTTAGTTGTAGGATTGGATCATAATCCCTGCTTTCAAACAAAAGCTCTCCTTAACTATCCTTTCCCTTCTTTTTAAAAAGAGACACTCTAGTTGTGGAGTTTACACACAAAAGACTGCAGCATATTAAAGATCAACACCCTTTGTTGTGGCAACTGTAATCACAACAGAAGTGACACAGCATGTGATAACCATCACAGCTTCATGCCAACAAGGCAGGCACACTACCAATGAACCACAACTCAAACTACAAACACTTATTAATTAAAATAGAGTATAGCTCAAAGTCTGTTTTCGAAAACAGTTGAGCATATCTGAAAACACAAAAAGCAAAATCACCATAGGGACCCAATGATTCTATTTCAAAGAGATCTATCTAAAAAATTGAAAATAAAAATCCACATAAAACTTTCATTTGATTGTTCACAGCAACATTACTCATCATAGCTCAACACTGAAACTTGGCAATTCCTGGAGGAAGAACACAGGGGCTTGCAAATGTACAGCCTTGCAAATGTACAGCTGTGCATTCAAACACCTGGTGTCCCATATGTGCCTAACCCAATTCTGATAACTGTGCTGCCTCTAATTCCTAGTGCCACAAGTGATGTACTGCAGTCAAGGATGTGTAAGTTCCATAATAAAGCAGGCACCAAATGTGTGAGCTCGTTGGCCAGGAAATGGGACCCCTGATGATTACCATACTAAGTAAACACTATAACCATAACTTGTATACCCCATAAGAGACTGACCACAATGAACATGCATGCAAACACCATAACTAAAGGAATCCCAAATCTTGGTGAGCACCATGACACACTATGCTAAACTGTTGAGCAACACAGACAAGCATGTGAGCAAGAAGTGCTGATCACCACAAGTACAACATTGAAGGGAAGCAGAAATAAATTGGGGAAAAAATAAAAGCAAACTTAACAACAAAAGCCTCCCTAGAAACTAAATTGTCCCATCACCAGGTGAATGTATAGATATCATTATAGTTTAAATACAATAAAATAATAAGAAACCAAAAACTATTAACATGCTATATCATAGGTAAACCTCAAATACACTAAATCAATGAAGTCATATAAAGGAATACAAATTGGAGCCAGGCGGTGGCGCTGAAAGTAAGGTGCCTGCCTTGCCTGCGCTAGCCTTGGACGGACTGCGGTTCGATCCCCTGGTGTCCCATATGGTCCCCCAAGCCAGGAGCAACTTCTGAGCACATAGCCAGGAGTAATCCCTGAGCGTTACCAGGTGTGGCCCAAAAACCAAAAAAAAAAAAAAAAAGGAATACAAATTCTATGTTTCCTTCTATTTGATACATTCAGAGAAAGCCAATTTGTAAACAATTCAATAAATGATTGACTGGAACTGGGGATGAAATTGGGAATTGTTATAAACAAAAATGAGGGAATCTTACTGGAAAAATAAAAGTGATATACTTAATTTTTTAAATATTTATTTTGTGGGAGAGGACATTTGATAGTACTTAGGGGCTATTCCTGGCTCTGTGATCCCTGGAAGTGCTAGAGACCACATGTGGTCTCTATGGTGGCAGAGAATTGAACCATGACATGGCCTCATATATCACTGCTTTGTCCATTTTAAACAGGTGGATTTTTTGGAGGGTGGGACACACCTAGCAGTATTCAGGGTTAACTTCTGAGTATACACTCGGGAATCACTCCTGGTGGATCTTGGGGGGCCATAAATGTTTCTAGAAATTGACCATCAGTCAACTGAATGCAAAACAAGCACCCTCTTTCTGTACCATGAATCTGACCCCTGAAAAGGGTGACTTTAAAAGCATATAAAATAATACAATTAAACTGTTTAATTAAATCAAAGGTTAGGGACAGGGAGATGCTTTAGAGAGCTAAAGCTTTGCATATAAAAGCCCAGGGTTTGATCTCTGCACTTCCTTTCAGTACTGAACAATAGTAATTCCTCAGCACTGTCAATTGTTCCACAAAAAAACTAAAGCCAAGTGCCTTATATTTTGCTATATGTATGTTTTTTAAAAAAAAGTTTGTTATATTTGATAAGCAAGAATTAAAGCAGCATTGAAAAATAAGATATAAGGGCTAGAGAGAGTTTTAGAAGTTAAATTTGCCTTGAATCGACCCTTGTTTGATTCCTAGCACAGCATACACTCCCTTAAACACTACCAGGAATGATTCCTAATCACAGAGCCAGTTGTAAGTTCTGAGCATGGTTGGGTGTGGCCTACACTCATCTCCACCCCACACACACACACACACACACACACACACACACACACACACACACACACACACAAAGAAGTTATAAAATAAATAGAGAAAATTACAAATTGTTCTTAAAATTTCATACAAATATATACTTATAGAAGCAAAATTTTTTATGATATGAAGCATTCATTGGGGAAAAAAAATGCCCCGAGTTGTTTTAAAAAAAGAATAGATTGAGCACAAACTTCAGATGTATCAGGTCCTGGGTTTAATCCCTGACACCAGAAATTAAACTAAAAATAAAAGTAAACTTATATATCATTAGCCATCTATGATTGTTTATTAAAGGTTATTTATTACATAAGGCTACTTAGTCTCTTTAAAATAGATGAGGGTAAAGATAAGAACTTTTTTGGGGGGAGGTCACACCCAGCAGTGCTCAGGGGTTATTTCTAGCTTTGCGCTCAAAAATTATTCCTGGCAGGCTCAGGTGACCATATGGGGCACTGGGATTCAAATCACTGTCCTTCTGCATGCAATGCAAATGCCCTACCTCCATGCTATCTCTCGGCCCCAAGATAAGAACTTTTAAACATACAGATACATATATGGATATTTATTAGCTTCTATACTTCTATGATATGCTATTATATTCCAGACGATTTTAATAAGGGAAAATTCATTTATACAACTTTTAAATCAATGATAATAATAGTCTCACATATAATATAAAACTTCTAAAAATATAATGGTAAAAGTATTTTGAAGCTAATAAATCTTTCAGAGGTACCTGAAAAATCAGATCTTAACATTTTAAGCACCAAACTGCTCCAAAATCAGCTGTTGTATTTTCAAATAAAACAATAATTTGCAATGTGAAATCTATCTTTTGGAAAATAGCCCCATAAGAAAAGTCTTAAAGTTCTCTGAATTCTGGGAAAGCTTGAGCCAGAAGGGAAAAGCAATTACACTTATTTCAAGGTGTTAATTACAAAGTTGTGTCACTACATATTCTTTATTTGTCTTCTCCATTCCTGAAAACTACAGTTTGTCCTGTCTAAGCACTAAACCAGAGGAAATAAGAAATCAGACCTAAGGCAGGAAGGCTGTGAAATTCTGGTCTGTTATTCCCGTTATATAGGAAATTGACTGTGATGAGAACATACACCCTATGCTGTAGTTCTACCACATGGGAAATTGTCTTAAGTTTAATAAAAAGCCATATTTGGGAAATCTATTGCTGAGTCATGAAAGTCTAGTGAAATAACTATTCTGAGAATATAGGCTGAGCTTTACTTTCTGAGTGCATGTCCATGCTGCTGTTGGAGGCAGAAGGTAAGATGCTCTGAACCATAGAAATGACTTTTCTCTGCTAAGCTCTCAGCAGAGAGTCTGCACTCTATTCTCAAGAGGCACCAACCCCACAAAAGCATGGCTACTTGAGTCTGGACTTGTGTAAGGACTACTTCTGATAGACACTGGTAGCTCTTGCTAGTGGGTAACTGCCCACAAAGCAGCTGTTGGAAGGATTACTTGCAATGGGTCTGTTTGAGCCAGGAATAACATTGCAAGAAAAGAATTCAAGAACAAATCTCAGAAACAGCAAAGGAAAACACTTGAAACAGGGTCCTTTAAGGCAAGAAGGCCAGTGGAATCTTGTGCTATACTAATTTAGATTAAAAAAAAAAAAACAACACAGAAGGTGTAATGTCATTTTACAGTCACAGCCCAGAAAAACCAGTAATCTGCATGTCAGAACAATGAATTATTCAACATGACAAACCAGTTGGGTTTTTTATTTTATTTTATTTATTTTATTATTATTTTTTTTTTTGGTTTCTTGTGGGCTATTCCTGGTACTGTGCTTTAGAGTGACCTCTGGCAGTGCTCAGGGGCCATATGTGGTGCTGGGTATTTGAACCAGGATAAACAAAATACAAGTCTAGCACTTTAACCCCTGTATAATTTACCCTCTGTAGACAAGATTAATATATTTGGGGGGCCACACCTGGCTATGCTCAGGAGTTAGTTGTGGCTCTATATTCAGGGATTATTCCTGGTAGTGTTCAGGGAATCATACAGGATGCCGGGGATTAAACCTAGTTCAGCAGCATTCAAGGCAAGTGCCCTATCCACTGTCCTATCTGTCTGGCCCATAATGTTTATTTTGGTTTTTCCCAAACCAGGCTATTTCTAGTCTGCACTCAGGAATCACTCCTGTCAAGCACCCTACCCACTATCATTCTGGACCAGTTTTTAATGACCAAATAAATTAACATAATAAATCATACCAGGTCAAATATGAAAACATAGATATTCACTAAATGGACTAGAAAGGCAATCAAAAAGCCTGATACCCATTTCTTTAAAAAATAGTAAATAAAATATGGGATATTGCAATAACATGATAAATACTAGCTCTCAATAATCAACATTCTTTTTTTTTTTTTTGATTTTTGGGCCACACCCAGTAATGCTCAGGGGTTACTCCTGGCTATGTGCTCAGAAGTTGCTCCTGGCTTGGGGGACCATATGGGACACCGGGGGATCGAACCGCGGTCCGTCCAAGGCTAGCGCAGGCAAGGCAGGCACCTTACCTTTAGCGCCACCGCCCGCCCCAAATAATCAACATTCTTAACAATGAATGCTGAATAGCCTTATCATTAAAAAATAACCATGACAAAAATAACCATGCCAAACAATAGAGTTCAAGAACTTCTAGATATAATATTAGAATTTGCAATTGTAATACAATGTACTCTTTAGATAAGAAAAGGGAAAATTTTTGTGATTAACCACTGATTACCATAAACTAGAAACTGAAAAGAAACCATAAAAACCTGTAGCAATATTAAAATGATACCAGTAACTAATTACAAAATATGAAATAAGTACTAGTAAGATGTCTCAAGTGATGAAACACATGCCCAACATGTATAGTAAGGTCCTTTGAGATGCCCTGCACCATATGCCCCTCCAAGCACTCAACTTCCTACCTGCCATGTCCCAGCTATACTGGATGTAACCCTGCAAATCACACTACCAGGCCAACCATCACTGGGGAAAAACATCCAGACTCCCAGCATTTCTGAATGGGGTCCCTTAAAAGAAACAGATCCTCAGTAACAACAAAAAAGGCACTTCCCCAAAAATGTGAAAAATGCAGGACAAATAAAGATAAAAGCACTAAATTTTAACAAGAGGCATCCTAAAAAAGAATGCTTGGCATGTTTTTAGAAACACACAGAACTGCAAAATGTAAATTTTTCACAAATTAAAATACAGGATCAGGGACATTCAATTAAAATTTGAAAAAAAAATGACAAAATTATCTTAAATTTCCACTTAGAGGGGCTGGAGAGATCGCATGGTAGTCCATTTGCCTGTAGGCAATTGATCCAGGACTGAAGGTGGTTAGCATCCCAGCATTCCATTTGGTCCTCTGTGCCTGCCAGGAATGATTTCTGAGTGCAGTGCCAGGAGGAACCCCTGAACACTTCCAGGTGTGACCCCAAAAAAATTTTCCAGGGGCTGGAGAAGTGGCACAAGCAGTAGGGCCTCTGCCTTGCACGCACTAGCCTGGGACAGACCACAGTTCGACCCCCAGCATCCTATATGGTCCCCTAAGCCAGGAGCAATTTCTGAACACATAGCCAGGAGTAACCCCTGAGCATCTGGGTGTGGCCCAAAAACAAAACAAAACAAAATTCCATATAGAAAAGTCCTTGCCCCCCTAAAAAAATCTAAAATTTTTGTAAAAGAAAATGAAGAACAAGTTTCCATGTCAAATATTTAAACTCTAAGAAAGCTACAATAAGCAGCATGGTAGTACCAGAATCAGTGATTGAGCACAACTCCAGAAGTGATTGCTGTGAGAAGACATTAAAATATAAAATAACAAAATCAGATCATAATGTCAAAGGATGAAATTGAAAAACACAACATACAATGTTGATTTTAAAAAAATCAGTACTCTATTTACATGTTCCCAAATTATTTGACCTACTTCCTCTTTTCAGAAAAATAAAATTATTCAGTGCTCCCCTGGAAATCTACCTTGTTGGAGCAAACAAATGGAAGATACAAGCCAATCATTCCCAAGACTATGAGCCCCATCCTTCACTCTTCATCAATCATTCTTGCAACTTTCCAAGGAGGTGTGAAGACCCACTTTAGAAAATAATGGCTTATTTTTTAATTTATCTTGTTTGGGAGCTATACCCAGATATAGTCAGGAGTTATTACTGGCTCTGCACTCAGGAATAATTCCTGGTAGATTAAGAGAACTATCTGGAATACTGGACGTTGAAGTCAGGTTAGCCCCTGCTGGACTATTATTCTGGTCCTAAGGGAAACGCTGATTTAGAGCATCATCAAGAGCATACGATTAGGAAAGAAAGAGGGTTTGGGTACACGGAGAACACTCAGGGCATATTCCTGGTGTGACTTAAGGAGCATATGTGGTAATGAGGACTGATTCCATACAAGTAAAGAGCCTTTCCTGCTGTACTATACCTCCAGAGCCTACCAACTATCTGAGCTTTGTGGCCTAGAAAAGTTCCTTATGATTTGAAGCTTCTAACTTTCCAGAGACATTTAATAGCTCTTGGCTTACACTGATCCATCTCCTTATCCATCTATCTCTAAAACATGCTGTTAGTTTCTGACTTGGGACTGTCTCTGCTGTGGGAGCCTTCTAGTTCAAATCTCACCTGCTCAGAGATGGTCTTTCAGATAACATTGTTCAGACAGCATCGCATCGCCAAGCTGGACAAGTACTGTTAGTGGCACTGTCATCTGACTTAATAGATTGTTTTTAGTAGGTTTCATTTTGTTGTTTTTTTATACTACACAGTAGGGTGCTCATCTCTCTGTTTCAAACAATTTTTCAGGATTTAAAAGAACCCATAACAGTTAGCAAAGGTTTAAAAATTATATAAGGAGCCAAATAGTTAAATGGTTAAAGCTCGGTTTTTCGTATGTAGCCAACTCAGATTAAATTTCTAGCACCATGAGTGATCCCTGAGCACTGTTGGATATGGCCTGAACTCTCCTCTCCAAAATAAAAACTATGAAGATATACACATATGAGTATACATATACATAAGGCATGTACTTAAATGTACATTCTACAGATACACTTGTGTATAGATATGAAGATGTATATACACACATATACATATGTGTGACAAAAATAATAGTACAGATAAAAAATTAAGGTACAAATAAAAAATTAAAGATTCAATACATAGTATTCTTCTACACAATAAATTTGTAATAGCTGCATCTATAAACAGTGCTACAAAAGATTTAGTTGTACATAGATACCTGTTAAGCCAGAGTTTTAAGAAAAATAAAAAATGTTATTGTAATAATGCTGAGAGACAATAGAGATGAGGGCTGGAAGAACCGGCTCATGATATTAGGCTCACCACAAAGAGTGATGAGTGCAGTTAGAGAAATAACTACACTGACAACTATCATGACAATGTCAATGAGTGAGAGAAGTAGAAGGCCTATATCGAATACTAGTGGGGGAGGAGAGAGATGGGAGATATTGTTGATGGCAATGTTGCACTGGTGAAGTGAAGTGTTCTTTTTTTTTTTTTTTTTGGTTTTTGGGCCACACCCGGCGGTGTTCAGGGGTTACTCCTGGCTGTCTGCTCAGAAATAGCTCCTGGCAGGCACGGGGAACCATATGGGACACCGGGATTCAAACCAACCACCTTTGGTTCTGGATCGGCTACTTGCAAGACAAACGCCGCTGTGCTATCTCTCCAGGCCCTGAAGTGTTCTTTTTATACTGAAACCAAACTACAATCATGTTTTTAATCATGGTGCTTAAATAAATATATTATTTTTAAAATGAGGAATTCATTATCATCTTAAAAAATCACCATTTAATTATAGTCCTATTCTCATCATTTTTATATAGTTAGTAAAAAAAATCTCTTTTTTTAGTATATTTTTTATTTATTTAAACATCTTGATTACAAATATGATTGTTATTAGGTTTCAGTCACCAGAGTAAATACAGCATAATTTAGTAAATCAGTATTTTCCAAATCTAAATTTCAATTTAGTTAATACCATGTCTTCAATTTATACCTTGTCTTTTGGACCTAAAGATCTCACCTCTATCTGAAAATCCAAGTATCCCAGTGGAAATCAAGCAAGAGAAAACTAATTAGCAATCAGCCCTCAAGGAGATGAGACAGAACCTGTCCATGTTTTTTAAAATGTCAGTGTGCACTGTTTGACTTTATTTCTATCTGCTCCAACACCCTGTTCCCACAATCTCTATGCCATCCCTCATTCTGCATGGACTGTCATATTTCTGACAGCTGTCATGTTTGAATTCCAAATTCTCTTTCCTATTCTAAAATATAAGATAGGAAAAACAAAGAGCCTGGTCACAGAGTGAGGGAAGTTAATTTTTGTTGTAACCGGAAAAAGATAAGAGGGAGAGAGTGTATAAAATATAATAAATATTTTAGAGTTGAGTCATCTCTGATCTGAGAGTTGTATAACAGAATTGCTTTCAAAGTAAGAAGTTATTAAAGATGGGACCTTTCTTTTTAATTATGCTTCATAGTCTAAATAACCAGTCATATCACATTCCATAGGCTATTTGCTTCTTTGTGTAAAAGTAGGTGAAGTGTGGGTTGCATGTGTATATGCACATTGGTTGGGGGGGTTGTTTTGGTAAGGTCTTCTATAATTAAAGAATCAAGAGTAGGAAAAGGAAATGTTTTCCATCTGTGCTTGTCTTGGGTAGTTTAATAATCACCTCTAGAAGAAAAGGGGATGTTTACAGAAATACTCTTGGTTTGATTTGCTCCAGTACGGTTAAATGTATTTTATTGAGTATTTTCTATATAAGGAATGTTTCATAATGAAGTACAACAATAGTTACTGACCTCTGGAAACGTCCAATGTAGCTTCAGGACTAGCTGGACCAGATCAAGCCATATGTTTGGTTTTATTAATATCACTGTCCTAAATAGTTAAATTTCAAAACCAAATGACCCCATGAAGAAACAAAAAATTGGCTTTCCATCCTTCATAATATTGGCAAAATAGAATCTGGCTGTGCTTTCCGTTTTTAAACATCCCATATTCTTTATCTTCTTGTAAAATTACAACAGAAGGGTTGAACCCTTGTAAAATTTGGTTACAGATAATCTTGTTTACTGAACAGTCTGAAGGAATATTACATAATAATACTTTGTTTTTAACTCTGATCTAAAAATAGGTATTTTTGGATCTGACTGAAATTGAGCTACATATATTTATTTGAGAAAACAAAACCCACAAAATGCTATCTGAATCCAAGTCCTAAACGTATTTGATAAAAATTTAAAAAGACTTATAAAGAGCAGTTAGTTTTTCAACTTCAAGCTCTTTCTATCCATATAAGCCTAAAATAATATATATGAGCAAGATATGGCTCTAGTAATAGTGGATATGCCTTGTGTATTAAAGGTCTTGGTTCCATCCCTGGCACCTCACCATCCACCAAGTAACCAATTAAAGTGACACACCCTCCCAGTACCAGTGGATATGATCCCACAACCAACAACAAACTGAAACTTTGAAGTAAATGCATTCTCCATAAAATAAGTCTTTGTTTCAAATCATACTAGAATTTGCAGCATAAGGTAAATAATTTACCTATGTAATACAAAATCCAGGTTTAAAAAAGAAAGTATTGTTTCTCAATTCAAGCAAACTACTGAAGTTTTTAATAATTTCATATCTACAGTACAGTAACAGGAAGTATTTATCAGTGGTTCTTATCAATATCTTTAAAAAAAAGTTCCTTAGTAATCTATGCTTCATGATCTGATAAATATGAGTCATATGTTTTACACTTCTTCAGAAGCAGAAGTTTGGGGATTCCAATTTCTCCAAATTGAGTAAAGTAGATGGGACACAATGGATATAAATATCTATCACTTCTTTGATTACTTAATTTAAGGGTATTATAAATGTTAGAAAAATAAATCAGAGGTGTCCTCGGGAGCCATTGCTCCACAGGAGGCATATAAAAGATTCACTTGAATAGAATCAATTTCAAATTCCATCTAAGCATCTATGAACAGATTTTAGAAACAAGTCCTAACAGGAAAATGAAGGTAGAGAAGGTTGAGAAGTAAAATAAAGTCACCAATATTTTACAAGTGTCCTCAAACTTTTTAAACAGGGGCCAGTTCACTGTCCCTCAGACCACTGGAGGGTCTGACTATAGTAAAAACAAAACTTAGGAATGAATTCTTATGCACACTGCATATATTTTATTTTGCAATGAAGAAACAAAACAGATACAAATACAATATGTGGCCGCGGGCCATAGTTTGAGGACCACTGAAAGTAAAACTATGTGAAGTTGTTTCTCTAATCTTTTCACTATTTTTCTAATGATTATATATTTCTTTACAATATTTTGTAAAACTTTACAACATATAAATTGCTTTAAAATAGTCACATATGTATGTATCCATGTGGATAAATATGTGCTTATATATAAGTTGTGGCCACTACTCTATAACTCAAAAACTGATTGACAGATACCATGCTGAGTCTTAATTGTCCACAGTAGAGAGTGGAATAAAAATACTTTTTAAAAATATGGACAGTGGGGCCAGAGAGATAGCACAGCGGTATTTGCTTTGCAAGCAGCCGATCCAGGACCTAAGGTGGTTGATCCAAATCCCAGCGTCCCATGTGGTCCCCTGTGCCTGCCAGGAGCTATTTCTGAGGAGATAACCAGGAGTAACCCCTGAGCACCGCTGGGTATGGCCCAAAAAATAAAAATAAAAATAAAAAGAATAAGCCCTGAGCACAACCAAGTATGGCCAAAAATAAAAAAAATAAAAATAAAAATATATATGGACAGTAGGGGCTGGAGAGATAGCATGGAGGTAAGTATGCAGAAGGTCGGTGGTTCGAATCCCGGCATCCCATATGGTCCCCCGAGCCTGCCAGGAGCGATTCCTGAGCGTAGAGCCAGGAGGAACCCCTGAGTGCTGCTGGGTGTGCCCAAAAAAACAAAAAATAATATGGACAGTAGTGGGCCAGAGTAATAATACAGTAGGTAGGGCTATAGGTAGACACTACACTCACTCAAAGAGAATAGACTAAATATAACTTGTTAAAGTCCACTTCTAAGTCTAATATCCTATTTTTTTCCACAGCTAAAATTCCAGGTATATTATAAAAAATCTCCAAATTTACTTGTATTTCTAGAATTCCTGGTAACAGAATCCTCAGAAATGAAAGAATCTATCTATCATAACATTATTTGGAATCACACACCAATGCAGCCAGCCAGTCCTCTAAATCAATTTCTCAACTACAGACAATGTGGGTTCCCAGGATATTCCAAGGGGGGCAAAGCAAAAATTTCATAAAAGAGGTGCGATAGCAGGAAATTAATGTAGGACACAAGGACCTTGTTCAGAAAAAGTTGCAAAACTCTGAGTCATTAAAAGAAAAGGCTCATTTTCTCTTTTCTGTTGTTAATAGAGACATTTCAGGGCCAGGGTGATAGTACTGTGGGTCAAACATGTGCTTTGCATGCAGCTGATCTGGATATGATCCCTGACACTACATATAGTCCCCTGAATTCCACTAGGAGTAGTACCCATGAACAGAGCCAGGAGTAAGCCCTGAACACCCCTGGGTCTGGCCAAATAAACAAAAAAGACATATAAGCACCCAAAGTATCATTTTTCTCTTAGATACATATTATTGTGTAAAATATAGAATAAATTTTCCCTAAGTTTTTCTGTCTTTTCCTGTTTTAACAGATGTAGTATGATTTACAATGTTGATGATAGCTTTATGCATTCACTGTTCCAATACCAAACCTACCAGAGTGACTGCTTCTCTATACCAGTATCCATTTTATAATTTTCAATCTGTTACCATCATTCAATTTCAAATATACATATTTGTCACATTTTAAAACTTAGTCTTAAATGTAGTCTTTGAACACTTTTTTTACAGTGAAGCTAAATATATTAAGAAAACAAAGCTTGGGGCCAGAGAGATAGCATGGAGGTAGGGTGTTTGCCTTGCATGCAGAAGGACGGTGGTTCGAATCCTGGCATCCCATATGTCCCCCGAGCCTGCCAGGAGCAATTTCTGAGAATGGAGCCAGAAGTAACCCCTGAGCACTGCCGGATGTGACCCAAAAACAAAAACAAAAGAAAACTTTAGAGAAAGATAGAAAAATGGATTCAACAGAGAAGTGCAGATCAACAGACTTACTGATTTAGCTTGACATCCAGAATGAATGATGTTCCAAAGGCATCCACTTGGAAGCTTGCTTGGTCAACATGAGTCAACTGCAATTTTAAAATAATAAAAGACATTTATTAAGTCATAGCAATCAATGATAAGCATATCTTAAGAAAAGTCATGTAGGTTGCTATCATAAATTAGAAAACCAATTCAGGGGCTGGAGAGATAGCAAGGAGGTAAAGCGTTTGTCTTTCATGCAGAAGGTCATCGGTTTGAATCCTGGTGTCCCATATGGTTCCCCGTGCCTGCCAGGAGCAATTTCTGAGCATGAAGTCAGGAGTAACCCCTGAGCACTGCTGGGTGTGACCCAAAAAACACAAAAAAAAAAAAAAAAAAAAAAAGAAAAGAAAACCAATTCAACATGAATTGGAAATAAAATGGAAACAAAGCAAAGCCTGGAACTTCTTTGAAATCAAACATTCACCAATTTAAAATAAAGTCAACCAACCAGAGAAGGCAATGGTCCTAACTTTTTTGTTTATCTTTAAGGCATTTCAAGACTGCACTTCAATCATTTTTTCTGATATTAAATGACTAGTTGCTTTAGGCTTCATTAAAAAAATATATTCAATCAAAAGGTAAAACAGAGTGGGGCCAGAGTGGTAGCAAGTACAGTGGTAGGGCATTTGCCTTGCACACACGGCTGACCCAGAATCAACAAGAGTTCAATACCCAGCATCCCATATGGTCCCCTGAGTCATGAGCAATTCCTGACCGCAGAGCCAGGAGTAACGCCTGAGTGCTACCAGTGAGGCCCTAAAATAAAATAAAATAAAATAAAATAAAATAAAATAAAATAAAATAAAGTGGTGAGTATAATCTATACCTCTTAAAAAACTTTTCATCTATTTCAATTACAAACTTTATAATTTCAGATTTCGGGGCTAGGCAGTAGTAGGTAGGGACTAGGTAGTAATGGGATCTTTCATATCAACCAGGTTCAATCCATATCCCTCCATACAGTTTTCAGAGCACAATCAAGAGTAATCAGTGAGTCCAGAGGCAGGAAGAAGCCCTGACACAAGTGTGGTCCAAAAATAACAACAACAAATATTTTAGGGGTTTTGTTAGAGGGGAGTCTTTATTTATTTTGGAGATCTATCTGGTACTGCTCAGGAAATACACCTAGGTCAGTGCTCAGAAGTCACTCACTGTGGTGCTTAGGAGAGGACCATATGGTACCAGAGATCTAACCTGGGGCTGTGCATTCAAAATATATTCTCCACTCTATTGGCTCTGTCCTCAAATCCATAATATATTTAATATGTTAAATGTACATATATTTATCATATCTAATTTAATATAAACATAATTCCATAGGGCTTTCACATCTTCCTAAAAGCAAAGCTGAACCTCTACCATCTATTGCCAATTTAAAAAATTGTTTTATGAAAAAGAAATCACCTTTTCCTTTGCCAATTCATTAATTTATAAAGAAAATCCAAAAAAAAAAAAAAGAAAGAAAAAAAAAAGAAAATCCAGAAGAGAAAAAAAATATATATTGCTTAAAAAATGGCTCAAAAGGCTAGGACAAAATGCTTTGCATGTGGAAACCCAGGGTTTAATCCCTAACAATGCATGATTCTTAATTCCTCCTACGCCTCATCACAAAGTTGGAAGTAGCCTCTCAGCACTACTGGGTATGCCCCAAAATTAAAAGAAGTCAAAAGAGACTAAGCTTAAAAACTATAGTGCCTATAATGTTACCTCTAATATTACTGGTTGCTCAATTCAGTATTTTTCATAGATAAAGCTGTTTATGATTGAATTATAGTTATACAATGTACAACAACCTTCAAAAGTGCACATTTCCCACCATAAATATCAAGTTTCTTTCTCTCTCTCTCTCTCTCTCTCTTTCTCTCTCTCTCTCTCACTCTCCCCTTTTCTTTTTTGACACTGTTATTTGCATTGCTGTTAATGAAGGGGTGCCATGCACGTCCCTTTCATAGAAGACCTTTCTCTACTCTAACTGCACTCCTGCTCTTTGTGGCAAGCTTCCTATCCTGGACTGGTCTTCCTAATCCTCATCTCTCTTGTCACTGGATATCATGCACACTATATTTTATTTTCCTTAATCCCACAGATGAGTGAGGTCATTCTATGTTTATTCCTCTCCCTTTGGGTCATTTTACTCCATGTAAAATCTCCATGTCCATCCATGTGTAAGCAAGTTTTATGACTTCACTTTTCGTAATGGCTGCATACTATTTCATTGTGTAGATGTACTACTGTTTCTTTAGCCACTGATCTGTTGTTGGGCACCTAGATTGCTTCTAGATTATGACTATTGTAAATAGTGCTGTGATAAACATAAATGTGCAGAGGGCATTTTTTACTGTGTTTTTGTGTTCCTAGGGTATATCCCTAAGAATGGTAATGCTAGATTATAAGGAAGCTCAATTTCCAGTTTTTTAAAGAATATCCATATTGTTTTCCAGAAAGGCTGGACTAGATGGCATTCCCAACAGCAGTAAATGAGAGTCCTTTCTCCCTTCATCCATACCAGACTGATTGTTCTTGTTCTTTGAGATGTGTGCCATTCTCTGTAGTCACAACCATTTTTTAAATGTTATTTTAGGCACTGTAATTTATAATATTGATAATGGCAGAGTTTTATGAACAAACCATTCCAACACCACACACTCCATCAAAGTGTCAGCTTTCCTCTACCACTGTCCTATGTCTTTCATTAAAATATCCTACCCTCTTTCCATACCCTGCCCCCATCTACAATGATACGCTTCTGACAAGTCCTCAGTTTCTGTTGCCTTTGAATATTTGTTGTTTCCTTATTACAACAACCATATTTTGAGAAAAGATAGATTACAAATAGCTCTGCTTACCTGAAATATTTTTAGTTTAATATAAAATAAGACTCCCCCCAATCTTTCTCAGCATTTTTTGTGAGGAACAGGGCAGAAATGTTATTCCACTAATATTATGATTACAGCTTAGATTAGATTACATTATTTTTTATGAGTTGCTATTTGCATTCATTCTACCTCATTCTTTGTTGTTGTTGTTGTTGTTGTTGTTGTTGTGTAGGCGGTGCATCCTGTGATGCTTAGGGGTTACTCCTGACTACGCACTCAAAAATTGCTCCTGGCTTGGGGAACCATATAAGATGCTGGGGGATGGAACCATGGTCTGTCCTAGGCTAGCCTGGGCAAGGCAAATGCGTTACAGCTTGCGCCACCTCTCTGGTCCCTATTCTACCTAATTCTTATATATGCTTTAGTCCAGTTTCATTTGACATCTGGTATTTTATTTAATTGATGTTCCAAGAGAAAACCATTACTTAAATTCAATATTAAAATCCACTGATATAATGTTTAGCTATTATTTAGCAAAAAAGTGTCTACATTATCAATAATAATGAGAATAGAAATATATTATTACAAGAAGGCTTCTTGAGATCACAAAGAGATGAACGCAGTTAACAAACATCTTCTGATAGTCTGCTAAATGCTAGTAATTTGCAAGGGAACTTACTTTAATTTGGTGGACAAGGCAGTGAAAAAGAAATAGCATGTTTCAGTTCCAGTAAGTGTTGCCCTAAGATCAGATCAATAGTACAATATATAGAGCATTTGCCGTGAGTGGTGCTGAGTGGGTGCAATTCCTGATATCCCAAATGTTCTTTCTAGCACTGCCAGGTATTATGCCTGAGTACGGAGCCAGGAGTAAGTCATGAACACAGTTGTGCCACGCCATGACATAAGACAACCCTGGATGTATCCGATTTCCCTGGAGCAGTGAACTGATAATCCCCAAGAAATATTTTGGCCAGCAGGCCCATTGGTGGACATTAATTATACCCCCTGCATGAATTACTGGCAATATTTCTGAAATTCATGACATGATAGTGACATTACAATTTCTTATTATTTGGCACATTCTCTCCCTTGTAAAAATTACAGACAGAAATAGTGCCTCTATCAAATTCCTTTTCCCAGAGAAATTTTCTTACCAAATAATAAGACAGGCTACGTCTCTTTCTGTCAGCCTCTTTACTTCTAAAGGCAAAGTCAAAACATAACATCTTCAAGACAATGTCTTCTCTCCTTGTCTTTGAACACCATAGAAGGATGACTTTGCCTCAAGGACTTTCCCTGCCACTTTGAATACCTGCTAACAAACAGTTTTGGCCAGTGTAGAATCAGACTATTGAATTTACCCCTTCCATGTAAGTTTTATCTCTTTCTATAACCAAACCTTAGGAAATTGGTCTTAACCCCTAGTTAAAAAACAATTCCCTTAGGTTAAGGATATTTGTTATTAGGAAGGAAACCAGGATTCTTGCAATCCCTTACTTTGCATCAGTAATGACACCTAGGACCAGGAACTACTTTGATATGTAAGAATTAGCCTTCCTTTTATCCTCTGGCTCCTAACTGAACTCTATTCTATTCCAAGATTACAAACCACCTAAAGCCATGTATATTTGTTTTAAAATCAAACAATGTACATTGATAGTTTCTGTACTTTGAAAAGAAACAAATGTGGACATTCCTTTCATGATGACTGTCCCTGGAGATTAAATTTGTCTCACATCTATTGCAGACATGGGTTTCCATATGATTTATTTTGTGTGGTTTCATTATTTCATATTTCATATTTGGCCACTTGGTTACCCATTTTCCTCTTGTGAAGGATTTTTTGCCCATTAGAGATGCTGAGACACTAGTTGCCTGCAGCACAGTTGGGTATGGTCCCAAATCTAAATAAATAAATATTTTCCTTTATAGAGCAAGAAAGAATATTTAAAAATGTCAGAAAATATATAATTAGAAATAAATTTATAAGATACACTGTTAAAATAGGATAAAGAGATAAGGATAATAGAGTTGTTACACATGGTCCAACAAAGACTCTGAGTGATAACTGGAAAGAATAGAAAGGAATCAATGGTAAGTGGAACAAGCCCTTAAGATGCCCACACTTCAATAACCTGTGATCCCCACAGACATAGTGTCATATACTATCACAAAGCAAAACAAACTTTGTAGATCTGATTTAAAAGAAAAAAAGCAGAAGCTGTGAATCCTCAGAAAGAAAAATAAATACAGGATTGCCAACACTTCATTTTACCTTGTAAGCTTTTATAATAGAGTTTTGAGAACACTGTTGTTTGTTATGTTTTAGCCACAGTGTCATTACACTGTCCCAAACACTAAGAAAAGCAGTGCCTATAGACTTGACTATACCAGCATTTAATGTCACTTTCATCCACGATTGGCACTCATTAGATTACAAAGAGAAAATTCCAAACATAAGGCTTCATAGCCAAATCAAACCTTCAGTGGTGATCATTAACATATGGTTTCCTTTCATTCTGGTGGTCTTCTATCATTCAGCAACTCAACTTTCCACAAATCCAACTTAGCAAGTAGGCCAAAAGAGAAAAATATGCTTCCTTCTTTCACTTATTTGGAAAAATGAGAAATAAAGTAGAATCACACAGCATATCTCCTATATTAATAATCAACCAGATATCTCACTGAAATGAGATAGAATGGTTCTCATAAAGTTAATCTTACATCTTAACTCTTTATTTTTATTTTATTATAGTTTATGTTATATAGTTAGCATAGTGTTAAAGTTTATGATATGTTAATCTTACATCTTAACTCTTTATTTTTATTTTATTATAGTTTATGTTATATAGTTAGCATAGTGTTAAAGTTTATGATATTGATGTAAAATGTTACTATATCCTGATGTATACTGATAATCTCCATCACTGTCCATATGTCACCTCTAGCCCATATATCTTATCTTTTTATATGTCGAAAGAAAAGTTTGGAAAAAAAAAGAAAAGTTTGAGAACTAGTTTGAAAAACTGATATAACATCAGAATTTTTCCTTTTATTTGCACTGTGTTACATAACATCTTTTCATTGCCAAAGATAATTTCTTTAAAGGTGGTAATGATTCTCAGAAATATGAAAAGCACAATTTTTCAGAAATCAATTTTTTCAAATTAAAACATAAAGAAAAGTTTACCATTTTAAAAACCATAGCTCAAATACTTCTATAGCATAAAATAAAACCAAAAGAGTCTTAGAGACATATAATGGAACAACACTTATTTTACACAAACAGAAACTTAGGTCAGTGTAGGCAAATGTCATTTTTAAAATCACATTAATTTATAGCAGAGTAGAAAATTATCCTCCTGGCAAGGTTTTCCCATTCTATTTCATCTTTGCTTTTATCCTACAGCTTGAAGTGCTTGGAGGTTTTATAAGATTCTGAAGAGTAATTATTATAATTGGAATCTTTTTAGAGTCATGAAAATGCTCTAAGGATCATTTTTAGAGCATATGAAAAGAAAATCAACATGAAAAAACAATCTTTAGAACTGTTTTCATCAGGGAAGTCTATAAAATTCCTACATCTAACAGAAAAACATGCTCTAAGGCCAATCTAATGACAGGCTTAAAACTGAGAACTTTAATTTAAGATAGTATATGTGGATATTATCCATTTTTGTGAAATTTTACAATGGACTCATAAAATGTACAGGTTATAAGGATTGAGAAAGCAGTGATTCTGACTTTTATAGAAACTGAAACAAAAGACTAAGGGGAAGAAATATATAAATGTAAAATTTCTATCTACAAGTTAAGAAAAATTAATAAATCAACAAAATTATATGTGCATAATTTTTATCTTAAAATAGAATCATAGAGTTTTAGGACCAGAACCTGATGGAAAGTAATTAAATTTTAAACATGAAGTCAGTATAATTCTCATGTGTGTTACTTAAGCATTTTTCTTCTTGGCAGTCAGTCTTCTCACATCTTGTGGTCTAGAGCCTTTGAACCATGGTCAATCTATATATCCCCAAGCAAATGAACTTTTCACAAGTGTCTTATTCATGATCATATTTAAAAGCAAAACTGACAAAAATTTTCATGCTTAAATAAGAACATTGACTCAAAAAGAAAAGGTAGCTGAGTTCTTAATAACAAATTAATCAATACAATGTATCAATAGCATTGTGCAATATGATCATATTGAAAGCAATCGACATTATTAAAAGGAAGTCTTTTCATTATATAATAGAATCCTTAGATATTTAGAATTCTATCGCTTCTCGGCCTTTTGGCTAAGATCATGTGTAGATATTTAGAATTCTAATTAACATTTGATTGCCTCCACATTGTTTTATAGAGAAAAAAATGCCTGGTATCTAGTACATTAATTTCAATTAAAAATATATATTGGGGGTTCTGGAGAAATAGCATGGAGTTAAGGCGTTTTCCTTTCATGCAGAAGGACAGTGGTTTGAATCCCAGCATCCCATATGGTCCCCTGTGCCTGCCAGGGGCGATTTCTGAGCATAGAGCCAGGAGTAACCCCTGAGCGGTGCCGAGTGTGACCCAAAAAAACAAAAAATATTTATATAGGAAAATATTTATATACATATAGGAAGTCTAGAGAAAGGGAGAAGGCACACAACTGTTTCCCAGGCACCACATAGTTCCTTGACTGCTAGGGGTCACTCATGAGCAAAATGTCAGGAACAAACCCTGAGCACCATTAGGTGTGACCTGTACACCAAGACCCCCAAAAATACTGAGCAAGGAAAAGCTCAATGGTAAAAGTACATGCCTTGGAAACATGAGATCTGGGTTTTCCATATATCTGGGTTGTTCATATATTATATGAACATATATATTATATTTACATATATATCAATAATCTGTTTTGTATATACCTTTTTCTACATCAAAAAAGTAATTAAAATCATTAACAATATTACTGTGAGTATTCTACTGTTTTATGCAAACTTCTAACAAAACAGCATGTAAAACCAAAATCATTTATCTATTAACATTAAGATTACTCATTCTAGGGGCCAGAAGATAGCACAGAGGTAGGATGTTTGCCTCGCACACGGCTCACCCAGGACAAACCGTGGTTTGATCCCCAGCGACCCATATGTTCCCCCAAGCTAGGAGCAATTTCTGAGTGTATAGCCATGAATAACCCCTGAGCATCACTGGGTGTGCCCCCCCCAAAAACGATTTCTCATTCTAGAATTTGTTGTGAGCATTCCAGCAGAATATTATTTCAGTTGCAAGATAGGGTGCTTGACTTGCTTATGGGTAACCCTAGTTCAATTTCCGACATTCCATGTTGTTTCCCAAAGCTGCCACTAGTGATCCCAGAGTTCAGAGCCAGGAGTAAACCTTGAGCACTTCTGAGTATATCCCCTCTCAAAAGACACACATACACACACACACACACACACACACACACACACACACACACACACACACACACACACACACACAAATTTTGTTAAGCAGAACTATAGTACAATGCATTTGTTAACAGAAAATTTTCCCAATAGGATTTTGCCCATTTCTACCTAATAAACAGAATATTATGCATAAGAACATTAACAGTTTCTTTCTATTTTCTGCATCAGTATTAAATACTTCTTTTTCTACCTGCTCTATGCAATCATTCCCTTTCCATCTGCTCTATGAAATCATATAGTTTTCATAAACTGTGTCATTTAAATTATACATTCTCTTTTCAAAACTATTCTTAATATTCAGTTTTCTGTATTGAGTATTACAATAACCATTTCTGACAGCAAGACATTTTCAAATGAAATGAAATTAAAAAAAAGCACACTTTTAAAGTAAGTCAGAACTGAAACTGAATTCTGGATCTTTCTGCTAAACTAAAGCAAATGGCAGAATGTCCCTGAACTTAAGAGTCCTTGTCTCTAAAACACCAATATTATTAATACACACTTTTTACATTTATTCCTTGGGTAAGTTAGAATGCATTCAAACTTTGTGGGATACTGACCATAACTCAGAAAATAAATTAGACCTTGGAACAAAACTAAGTTGGACAACTATTATGATCCAAACTCAACTATCAACAACTTTTTACTTTGTATCTCAAAGTGATTTAATTTTTGTTTGTTTATTTGTTTTGTTTTGGGGTCATATCCAGCAGCATTCAGGGGTTAGTTACTCCTGGCTCTATGCTCAGAAATCACTCCTGGCAGGCTCAGGGGACCATATGGGATGCAAACACACTACCTTCATGCTATCTCTCCGGCCCCATCAAAGTGATTTAATTTTTTAAAAATTAGATGTGGTTGGAATGAAAGTAAAAAAAAGAAAAAAATTAAGTTAAACATAATTCTTGCATGTAGGAAATTGGAAACCCAATGGAGAACCATAGATACCAGAGAGATAGTACAGCAGGTAAGGCATTTCTCTTGTATGTGTTGGCCTGCATTCAATACTAAGTATGCCATTTTAGTCCTCCAAACCAGCCAGAAGTTATTCCTGAACAAAAAGCTAAGAGTAACCTTACCCCTGAAGAAAGGGTAGAAAACCACTATTCTAAACAAATGAAAGAAATGTACTGTCCACAAAATAAAATAAGTAAATGAAAATTTTTCTTCATTTTTTATGGCATAAAGTTAAACATTGACAAGTGTTATCTATTTTAGTCCTCACAAATATTTCACAAGTAAAATTTATGCTTTTTAATGTATTATTGCCTGAATTTTGCTGAGCTTATCTAAAATAATGAAAGTTTAAATCACTGGTATGCAATTATGTGTTTGTGGTGCCAGGGACTGATACTCTACCATTGAGTTATCTAATGGTCCCTACTTAAATATCTTTAAAAGATCAATAAGGAAAAGAGAAGAGAATTAACAAAGGAAGAAAAAGAAATTTATCTGTTGGCATCTCTCTACAAAATAAGCAAAGGCCGGTAGGCCTCCAGAAATATCTCAAATTCTGAATCACAGAGTAGACTTTCAACACACTTTATGTGAGTAGGATCAGGAAGGGACATTAATCTCAAATTCAGGGATTCATTAATGAAATGCATAAACTTTACCACTGAGGATTTTTGACTGTAGTTTTTAAGTAAGGTTAAAAAAAAGGATCAATCAATTACAATGTTACTAGAGTGTTTTGTTTTGGTTTGTTTTGGTTTGGGTTTTAGGTTTCGATCACACCCAATGCTGGAGCTCAAATCCAGCTCTCCTGTATGTAGTACAAATAATCAGCCTGAGAATAATCTCACTTATTCAGCACAATATTGTTTTAAAGAGCTACCTTCATAAGTTTAGCATGCCATAAATTCTCATAGAATTATCCTTTATTGGAACTTTCTCTTACTCAACTTTCAGTTCTTGATACTGACTTTATTCAATAGGACAAAGCTTATAACTATTATGATTTTGTGTTTATTTGAAGACATTCAATCCCAATACAGATATAATGTTATATAGTTCTCTTTTCCTAAAACCCCAGATTAAAATTCAATATTGCACCAAAAATATATTGGCTGTCCTCTGAAGAGATGAGTTCTGAAGAGGCATTTCTAAATTGGTCATTCTGTGTTTCCAATTCTGGTATCACTGAAAACCTTCTATTTGTGACTCCCAGAAGGCCAAGGACCTTTTTCTAGTAGCCCCCACTCCAACACAAACGTATCTGAGAGAGACTATGTAAAGAGCAACACCAGCTTGGACTGTTTTCATGTCTATTCAGGAAGTCAGGCAGCCTCATTACCTATTTATGCTCCAGCTATTTTCTGATAAGTCAGTCTTTCCATCATCTCGGCCATTAACCACCTATCACTAGGTCTTTGATATAAGGCCTAAACAAGAAAATGCTTACTCACAAAATCCTGAAAGTCAAAGCAGACTTTTAGGCTTTAGTAGTTTGATTGAGAACAATACAGTATTGTAGTCATATAGAGTTGCAGTTAAGACTAAGTACAAGAAATTGCAACATTTTGGATGCAACAAAATCAGCAGACAAAACTCCTCAGATGAATGAATAAGCCCTAAGAAACTGACGTTTTTCCTGTATTTTAGAAAGGTTTGGCCAAAAGGAATTGAAAGTTTTTTATGACCCCAGTACTTATTTTATGTTTGATTACTTTGATTTAGAGTGGTAAGATTAAAATTTGGGGCCAGAGAAATAGCCCAAGGTGTAGGACACTTGACTTGCATGCAGCTGACCCAGCTATGATCTATGGCATCTCCTCTGGTCTGTGCATCACCAGGCGTAATTCCTGGGTGCAAAACCAGGAGTAAGCACTGAGCACATCAAGGTGTTGCCCTAAAATAAAAACCAAATAAACAAAAAACCAATAAACTTTCTTTGCTTCTTATTTTTCCCCATATGTAAATGTAGTTGTATTCATTATGCTAAAACTGCATTCAAAACAATTCGTTCTTTTATTTTTGTTAGTTTATAACACTATTAACAATGGTTTCTCTTGGACATAATTATGATACCACACTCATCATATAATATTATGAAAAAAATACTTTGAAAATTTTGCTTTTGTTAAGATTATATAATAGCTTGCTGCAAAGAACAATATAACTAAATCAAAATGGGCTTACACAAACTACCTTCTTTTTTTTTTACAAACTACCTTCTGAAATCTATAAGCTGCTTTTAATTTTGATTTTAAAATCAAAACAAAACATTAAACACCTACATCTACAATGAATATGTGAGATAAAATATAAATACTAAATTAGAATAACACTGATATATATATTGCAGCATTATATGTACCTTGTTTACAATCTTTATAACTTAATAATTTCAGAAAAATCTGGATCTAAAGATACTTAATGTGTATACTTTTTTCAGAGTTATTAAAAAAATCTAAGGGTTAACTCAATGATAAAGGCAATAAAAGAAATGCTAGAAATTATTTATATTTCTAATATTTACTACAAGTCACTATTAGTTTACGTACTAAGTAGACCAATTTCACTTCCCAATCCTTATTGTACTAAACATTTGCTCTCAAAAAATAAAATGAGGTTTAAATATACTGATGATAGGCTAGAGAGACAAAATGGAATAAAGCACTTGTGTTGCATTCGGCCAACCCTGGCTTGATCCCTGGAATCATATGATTCCCTAAGCATCACCTGAAGTTATCCTAAGCACATAACTGAGAGTAGGTTCTGAAAACCTCAGAATATGGCTCCATCTTTTACCCCATTCCTCAATATATATGCCATATATATTTATATATAATAATGGCCAGACAGATCGTTCAGAGGGTTAGAGCGCATATTTGGGAAGAGTGAGGCCCTGACACCACAAGATTCTTTCCCCTGCCCCTGAGCACCAACTAGGTGTGGCTCTGATGGTACCTTTAGTACCAAACCATTAGGGCTACCTAGAGTTAGTCATAAATTGATTTATTAACCTATTTTCTGATCATTCCATTTGCCATTTTGTTGTTATAAGCAATACTAAGTAAATTTGTGCCAGCTACAGGGGCAAGCTTGGAGGAAGAAAGGTCACAGTGTTGGAACACTGAATGCCTGAAATAACTGTATTGTGAACAACTTTGTAAATCATGGTATTTAAGTAAAACAAAAATACACAAACAAACAAAAAAGACTAGTCCCAGCCACCTATTATTTCCCCTCTGCTCAAACCCTCACTATAATAAAAAGAACTTCAGACTCACATACTGCTCTATTGCAGGATTTTACAGGTTAGACCTATGCCTTTATGCTACTCACATATGTGATAAAAAGCTGAACAAACTGGGGTCGAAGAGATAGCACAGTGGTAGGGCATTTGCCTTGCATGTGACCTACCTGGGACAGACCCAGGTTCAATTCCCGGCATCCCATATGGTCCCCTAGGCTGCCAGGAGCGATTTCAGAGTGCAAAGCATATTAAGGGAGTTTAGTGAGATATGTGGCCAGTTGACATGCTAAAGAAAAGATATCCTAATATAAGTTATCCTGATTCTCTTTTTCAAAAGTTAAAAAAAAAGTTAAACTACTTTGATGTTAGATTTTTCTATTTCCTATTGTTCAGAATGAATAACACTTTAAATCCAGTCTCCACCCAACTCCCTGTAGAGACAGGGAATCAAGCTCAGGTCTCATACATATAAAGCAAACGATGAGCCACATGCATGGCCCCAGTGGCAATGAATACTTGAAAGTAACAGAGTTGACTTTCCAATTAACTAATTAAATGAATTCCTAAAAGAATATACTCACTTTGGAGAGATGTACATCTTGTTGCACTGCACTACCTCTACTAAGTTTCTGGGAAGCTTTCTCTTGCCTGAGGTGCTCCCCTGAACAGCAGCCTCACACACGGCCACTGCCAGTGAGCTTTGTCCTTTTCTGGCCCTCCTGGTAAGTTCTGCCTTATCTTCTTCATCCTCTTCTGATTCCTCCTTTTCCTCCTTCTCCTCCTCCTCCTCTTCTTCCTTCACCCCCCAATACATCCAGAATCCCTACTATGGGCAGCAGAATCTATGAGAATCACTGTACTATTCTCAGGAAAAAAACACTGTCTCCCCAAAAAGCAATTTATTTATAAGTCACTAATATAATTTAGTACAAACTATTTTGCACTAAGAGATTTTCTCTCTGTTTTAATTCTGAGTAGTTACTTAAGGAAAAATAAAAATGTCATGACTGAGATGCCAGATAATAGAAAATTCACATTTCAATTCTACCTGATCCCTTCCCAAACTGCATAAACATGGATGAATTACATAAACTATGCTTCTATTTTTCCATTTGGTCAGTGAGAATAATACTGAGAACATGTAAAATGAAAAGGACAATCCAATCCCTTCATGAGGAGCAAAGGTCTGAGTATATGCAAGCCAAATTTCATTTTGCATACAGAAGTTAGAATTATTCTTGCTTCCCCTTTCCATTTGCAGATCACAACTTCACTATTGCTTACTGAATATCCATGCCTTCGAGTAATCCCAACCTCTGTTCCCCACCCTGTACCAAGTGTCTCTACATGTCCAATCTAGTGTACATTACTTGTCTCAAAGTTTGCAATTATAAATTTAAAATAAATCTGACAAGCGTAATTTGATAATTATACCAACAAATATTTAACGAATTGCTGAAATTTGGAGAAAGTTATCAGAAATATCCCCTCAAAGTTGCTTTCATATAACTATGTTAGTTCTCCATGTTAGTTTACAGGTACTGTCAACTTACATGAGTGAGGAACTTACCAGAATGTTCATTCCACTGATTATTCTTAAAAATATTTTTTGGAATTGGACCAGAGAAATAGCACAGCAGTAGGGCGTTTGTTTGCCTTACAAGCAACTGATCCAGGATAGACGGTGATTTGAATCTTGGCATCCCATATAGTCCCCTGAGCCTGCCAGGAGCAATTTCTGAGCACAGAACAAGGAATATCCCCTGAGTGCCACCGGTGTGACCCTAAAACAGGGGCAAAGCTATAGCATACAGCTGGTAGAGTGCTTGCCTTGCATGAGACTATCTGTATTCCTGTGGTCATTTCATTAAACCATCACATATTAATATGATTGTAGTGATTAGGATGCATGGCTTGAAATATTAATACTGTATTTTTTGTACCATAGATACACCTTTTTCCCCCAAAAGTGTGTATTAGGTAGTTAGTGTTACCTGGAGCTGAAGCCCAAGTGCAGGGGAGGAAACCATCTAAAAACTATGTGCATCTTAGGGTCATGTGCATTTTATAGAGCAAAAATTACAGTATATCTATAGATCAGAGGAAGAAGGATGTAAAAAAGAAAAACACAATAGCTTATTCAACTCATTCTCACCTACTCAGACATTTACTCAAAATCATTTTGGAAAAAGTATTATTCCACCTATTTTACAAGTTCTTGAGATAGTCCGTAAACCTCTAATTATAGTCTACATAAGGGGTCTCAAACTTAATTTACCAGTGGGCCACAGGAGACAAAGTCAGGGTGAGGCAGGGCCACATAAGGGATTTCACAAAAAAAAAGTCCTCAAACGTCATTATTAACAGTTTTAGTTATTTCTTCTGAACATGAATAGAACATTGAGTGAAGATCATGAACAGTTCTTCTGAACATGGCATCTTTTGCCTATTCCTTGCTGCCAGAGACTTGACAGCGCTTTTTCTCACAAACCTAAACCACGTTTAGCGTTAAAGAGAAAGCAGTTGAGACCCTCAGTATGGCTTGAAGATGATCATCATTAAATCTAGACCTGTACTTTGACTTATTGAAGTTCAATGTGAAGAATAACTTTTCACACAAATATGTGCTCCCAAAAAAGGCACATAGTGTACTTGAACATTTGGGAAAGCTCAGGGAAGCTGGGGGGCAATTCTCTCAAAAATTGCCCATGCATGTCGGCTTTTCCACTAATCTCCCTGAACTTGGCTTCAAGATCAGAGTTGCTCCATTTGAATCAATGAGCTCCATTTGAAACACAGGAGGGGCATCTTGCACATCAAAGGAAAAGGGGTCCACAAAAATTTGGTAAGTGGCTCTGTGTTTTTTGAAGTCTGCAAATCTGTGATCAAATTCCTTCTCTAGCTTAAAAATAGCATCAACATATTTCTCACCACTGAATGGTATGCCTACATCACAAGTTCCTTGCATGCTGGGAAATTGCAAAGATTTGTCTGAGAGAGCTGGGATTTCCATAACACAAGTTTTGTGGAGAATGTTCTCACGTTGTCATAGGCAGCACTGATAAGCTGCCCCGGGCCTTGGAACATCTTGTTTAGTACATTCAGCTTATGTGTGATGTCAACAAGAAAAGCTAAGTCCATGAGCCATTTGTGATCACTCAACTCAGAAACAGCATTCCCATCCTTCTCCATTGTGGAATGTGGGTGTACCTATTTTATACCCTGAGACCCAGCCATTTCTGGGAGGGGTCTTGGGAACCGGATAGTAGGTGTAACCTTACCTGCTAGACCCTCCCATTCCTGGGAGGGGTGATGAAAATGTTAGATAAGGCTTGAACCAAGGGAATTGGGGCTTTTGGCTTTCACGCGCCCTTTTGGCTTTTTGCCCTTTTTGGCTCTTTGCCCTTTCTGCGCTGCTGTGCGCTCTGGCTTCTGGGTTTCTGTGTTCTGGTCTTTGACCAGCATGGAGCCCAAAGGGAAGATGGCTAACAGGAAATAAGATGCAGGGCTAGCAAAATATTGCTGTGCTTGAAAGGTTATGAATAGGCCACACACACGTGGTGGCTAGGGCTTGAATAAAGTTGTTGCTTCCTGACGCCTGACTGTGAGTGATTGATTTCACCTGGGCCTGGGACTCGCCGACTGCATGAAGGTTGCAGAGCCACGTGAACTGGGATGGCACGGAGAGAAATCCATCACCTCCAGCCCCATCGTTAATTATTTAACACAACACTCCATGAAGGCTTTCACTTCTCTCAACTCAAAAAATCTTTTCAGGACATTTCCCCTGCTGAGCCAATGTACCTTGGTAAAATAGAGCACATCTCCATATTCTGACTCCATTTCCTCTAAAAAAGCATGGAACCTCCTTTGCTTTAAGCCCCTGGATCTGATTTGGTTGATGCATTTCCCAACAACAGACATCACATTGTCACACGGCAGGCATTTACTGCAAAGGGCCTGCTGATGAATAATGCAGTGAAGAGCAATGGCCTTCTCTACACCCTCCTCTTCAAGTTTTTTTTGAACAAGTGCCACCAGTCCATTTTTCCTCCCTGTCTTCGATGGCGCTCCATCAGTTCTTATTCCAACAAACCTCTTCCATGGCAAACCTGCATTCTCAATGCCATCATACAGATGCCGAAATATCTCATTAGTGATGGTCTGGCCATACTTTGGGAATTCTTGTGAGCAGCTCCTCTGTCAATTCAAAATTGCAATCAACACCACGGACATAAATTGTGAGCTGCGCAGTGTCTGTTATATCTGTGCCCTCATCAAGAGCAACTGAGTATGCATCAAAACATTTGGCTTTCTCACACACTTGATGATAAATGTCACTTGACATGTCAGAAATGCACTCTGCCACAGTGTTGGCAGAAAGGCTGATTTTGCTAAACTGACCTTTCTTTTCCAGACAGATAATACTTGCAGCCTGTAACATGCATTTTTTTTTATTTTGAATTATGAGAATAAAAGATGCAAAGAAAGAGGACAAGGTAAAGTTACAGTGGAAGGACAATCACCCATAACATAATTATCAGAAGAAGTCCCCTTGCTGATATCTTAACTTTGAACTTTCAGCCAAATAACGTTAAGATAAATAAAACAGAATCCATGTGCAATTACTTTGTCCCTCAAGTCCTCAGATTGTAGCACTTTATAATATTTCTTAACAGTACACAAGGCAATCTAAATCCATAAAACTTACGTAACTCCTTAAACATTAGAGGCATAATATTTTTTACATTTCCATGTACATGCATATTAGCTTAAGTTAACCTCAAATTTTAAGTGGGTGTGTTTTAAGGATTAGAGTCAAAGGAGAGCAGTAAAAACGGTGTTAGAGTGGCAATTGTTGTTTGCATAGGCCCACCAAAATATGAGAGGCATGGAAAGGAATATCCTTGGCCTAAATACAAAGAGATCCTACCCCTGAAGTTTCCTGGCATAAGACCAACTCTAGGTTTCAGGCAAGTTATCGTCCAATCCAAGACATTGTCCGTAGTACCAACACACTTTTCACACAGTCTCTGTTGTTGGTATCATGTTTCTGTATTAAAGATTCTGAATCTGCATATCCTACATTGAAGTCATGATGTGGAGTGTCTTCTCATTTCACCTCACCATGAAAGAGAAATGCAGGAAGCCCTGTCCTGTAAGCAGGTTGTTGTTGTTAAGTCTTCTCAGTATTAAGGGAAGTCTCTTTTGAGCAGGACGATATCTGAGCAGTGGTAGGGTCTTCCGTGGTAGAGGATTGCTTCCAGGTGATGTTATAGACAAACCTCACAATTAAGGGGCAATACAGCAAGCCCTGTCCAGTAAGCAGGTCATTGTTCTTGTTAAGTCTTCTCAGTGTTAAGGGAAATCTCTTTTGAGTAGATCGATGTCAGAGCAGCTGTAGGGTCTTCCCTGGTAGAGGAATGCCTCCAGGTGATGTTATATACAACCTTGGATGTTTTGTAAATGTCTTCTGTAGATCAGGGGTGAATGGAGAATGCCCATTCTTCTGAGGCCTGTGCCAGGTCTTTATGTCAATGTTCAGGGTGTAAGGTCTCATTGCACTACAAGATTTGTGTGTTCCCATCTCTATTAGATAAGAACTTATTGGTATGTATAGTATTTTCCCATTTTAGTGTGCCTAAGCAAACAAGAAATAAAGCCACGTGGTGCTATCAGATATATGGGGGCGTAAGAACATTTCCAACAATACCCATGACTTGGTTCCAACATAATCATAAAACTGAGGGATTCTTTCACACCAAATTCCATATTGAGCAGTTCACAAAGAGAAGATAAAAAACATGGCGGGGGGGGGGTGGAATCGTCACTGTATAAGAATATATTCAGTAAAAGTTTATAGCCGTCAAAGAAAACACCCATATAATGTTGAAAAGATATAAGTGTCCTTTTTATGCCTTTTAAAATAGTTGGGTGGGTGTTAACTCCAGGGCACCACTTTGGTCTGTGACTTAGGACTCTACAGTACTTAAGTTAGAAAGGGTAAATGAGGACTAATGATGATAGGAGTTAAGGAAGTTAAAGAGAAATATGATCTTATGAAGGGGTATGCAAAAGGGCAGAGTACAAAATGGACATTCTGCATACATAAAAACATAATTCAATGATAGTGAGTACTATTAATGTTTCTTGTGCGCGCGGGGGCAATAGCCCCCGCGCGATTTTGAAAATATAGACTGGACAGAGATTACCAGTAACTTCAAGAAACTGGGAGGCCAGAAGTTCAGAGCCCCACCCAGACCCTCCCTAAGGAGCTGAATGGATAATGGGGGAAAGCCTAGGGTACCTTCAAGCTCCACCAAGGGGCCCAACTCACCGGCTTGCCCAGGCATGTGGCCTGGGGAAGCCCTGGAGATCTGGAGCAAGGCGGTAGAGGGGTACTGGGGTTACCCAAGTGCCGCACCCCCACTAGGCCTGGTTAAGAAGGCCTCCGGCAGTAACATGCATTTTTTAACAAACTCTCCTTCTGTGAATGGTTTCCCTTCCTTAGCAATCATCTCACTAACCATGTAACTAGCTTCGACTGATGCAACATTTTCTTTGGTTGCTTTCTTGAAGAAATCTTGTTGCCTCATTAGACATGCTTAAAGACTGGCAACCCGCTTGGCTCTCTCATTTCCTTGATATTTTGCATATTCCTCAGCATGTTTAGTTGAATAATGGTGTTTCAAGTTGTATTCCTTGTGCACTGCAACTTTCTCTGAGCAAGTAAGACATGTGGGGATGCTCCTGTGCTCAACAAAGAAATACTGCATCTCCCACTTTTCCTGAAATTATCTGTGCTCATCATCAATCTTTCTCTTCACTGCAGGCTTTAATGAAGTCATGATGAAGGTATGACAAAATCTAATTCTGTAATAAACTTCTCTCCCTTCTTTCCCTTAGGCCTCTGATAATGCAAGGGACAGCAAGCAGGAACAGCGGAAATAACGTCTGCACTAGGCACAAAGTATTCACGATTATTCGCTTACCAAATATTCGCAATAAAAAAATCGCATTAGTAAAAAAAAAATCACAAAAAATCGCATTAAACATTTGCATACCCCAAACGGAACTGCTCAGGGTATGCAAATGTTTAATGCGATTTTTCTTACTAATGCGATTTTTATTGCGATTATTCGGTAAGCGAATAATCACAAATATTGCGATATTTGAAGGCCGGCCGCAGGCCACAAAATGTTGTATGGAGGGCTGCAAATGGCCCACGTGCCGCGAGTTTGAGACCCCTGGTCTACATCAATGATGAATCATATTGTTTCCTTCTGAAAAAAAGTTAACAAGATGCTTAATGTAATTTATGCCTATTTCTTCCATTTGTGAAAAAGAAGATGTTCAAAGATTACAGAGGCCTCACATTTTTTTAGATGCAGCAGAATTTAGTTCTTTGGAAAATTTATAGCAGTGTAACACTAACTTCATAAAATAAAACATTCTGCAAGAAAGAATATTCCATAGCCAAATATGTAGTAGGCATAAAGAAAAGTATATTTTAGTACAAGGAAGTAATATTGTTTTTCAAAGAAGAATTCAAATACTTTATATTATAGTGAGGAGGAAAGGGATAGATAAATTCTGTTACTACAGTGAAAATGTATATGGTCTTCTTTGGCGAGATAATGTACTCTTTCATTATCACAGGATGAATCTAGAACTACTACCATAGTTATGAATAATTCCAAATATTTTCCCAACAGTTCCAACCAGACCTTCCACTAGTGATTTTATTAGAGTTGTGTTCATCTACCTCATACTTGACAAACATATTCTAGCCTTAGAGTCATTGTACTTACTACTCTAGAATGTTCCTCATGAGACATTTGCCAGCTCACTCCCTACTTTCATTCAGGCTTTTTTCCAATGCAATCTTCTCTGTGAGTAACAATAGGCCACCCTATTTAAAATTACAACCTGGAGCTGGAGAGAAAATGCAGCATTTAAGTTCATGCCTTGCACTCATGTGATCCACATTTGATCCCTGGTACCACATATAGTTCCCCAAGACCTTTCAGTGATACTTAAGCACAGAGCCTGGAATAAACTCTGAATATCACTGGGTAATACTAAATTAATTCATTAATTGCAGTTTCAACCTATGCTCAATGAAACCTCCCATACTCTCAATTCATAATAATTCTCTGATGTATTCTCAGGGTCAAGAATAGTACTTGCCACATAATAGATCCTCAGTAAATATATGTGGAATAAATTATGTGAGTGAAGAAATCAAATCACTTCACCCTTTCTGTATGAACTATGAGACCTCCTAGATCCTCCAACAGAAATAACCCAGCTCCAAGACTAAAATCAAATAATATAAACTGCTAAATCCTCTCAGGTGAAATCAGACTTACAGGGCTGAAATCTCTGGGTCTTGTGAGATGGGACTGAACCAAGCTTCATGTACCCATCTTGCCACTGGAAGACCCAGCATCCCTATCCACAGTCACCATTTTCCTTGGAAGAAAAATATCTCAGTTCCTCCACCAAGCTCTAAAAGAAAATAATGTCCACCAAAAAGTCACAAATTCTGGAAGATACCTTTGTGGCATTTTCAGAAATAGGTAGGGGGCAAATTCCCCTCTGCATGAAGCCGAACACCCCTCCCTACACCCTACAGAAATAGCCCAGCTCCACAACTAAACCTTATCAAACTTTCAAGAACCAAATTGGTTTTAGATCTCTAAATAGTGGACCCAGTATTATCACAGAAAACATAATGGGAAAATCACAAAGTAATCTTTCAACCTTAGTGAGCCTAAACATTAACACAGAAGGCCCTATTAGCAACAACAACAACCCAGTAAATCCTTAAGACACTTTAGTAATTCGATGGCAAGATACAACCATTGTAAATTGACCTGTGTTGATCTTAGTTTTGATCATTCCATTTACTTCATATTGATTGTTATAACACAAAAGGTAAATTTGTTTGTGCAGACTATTTTGGTAGGTGGGAGATTGGGGCACAAGTGAAGGGAATGTCACAGTGATGATTGGATAGGTATTTGAATATTTAATGCCTGAAATGACTTCATTATGTACAATTTGATAAATCAGTGTTAAAATTAGAATTAGAAATAAAATAAAAATAAAATAACAAGCAATAATTAAGTAACCTACACATACTGTATTATTCTAATCCAAGAAAGTTATGGAAGCTTAAATGGGCTTTAATGTGCTTTAAAAGCTTTAATGGAATTTCCCCTTTTTTAGAAATGTCTGTGTTCTCTTTTCAAAACATATCACTATAAATCTTTCTCTTTATCTCTTCTCACATTTCTCTATGCAATTTTATTTATTTATTTATTTAGTTTTGGGTTTTGGGTCACACCTGGCAGTGCTCAGGGGTTACTCCTGACTCTATACTCAGAAATCACTCCTGGCAGGCCCGGGGGACCATATGGGATGCTGGGATTTGAACCACCATCCTATTGAATGCAAGGCAATTGCCATAACTCCATGTCATCTCGCCAGCCCCTCTATGCAATTTTAAAGCTTTTGAGCCACACCCAGCAATGCTCAAGGGTTTTTCCTGGCTCTGCACTCAGAAATTCCTCTTGGCTGCCTCATGAACCATATGGGATGCCAGGGAGAGAACCCAGGTTGAGTATCTGCAAGGAAAATGCCCTGTGTAATGTGCTATCACTCCAGCCCCACTATGCAAATTTCTTTAAATAAAACTATTTAATCTTATCAAGAAACAAACTATTTAACCACAATACTGGTAAATTTAAACTTCATAACAAAAAAAACAAGAGTCAAACTCTATTAAATGTATGACAATCTTCTCAGTTCCTCATGATTAACAGAAAGAATGACCACCCCCCCAAAAATCAAGAAACTACAGTTCTCATGAAAATATGCTACAGAGAACAGGAAGAACTGTTTAACAGAAAGAACTGATTAATAACTCAAACATAACTAAAATACCCAAGTGTAACTAGATCAGAAAGCACAGAGACAAGTATAGCCATTTTTTTTTTATCAAAAGAACTACCAGGGTTAAAACTGACCCACTAGTCCCATGAATATGAGGTCTCTGAGAAGACTTGAAACACAGAAAGTACACATACACAACACACATTACTCTTAACTTCAGCACTTGGAGCATTCCCTTCCTGAACACATTTAACAATGAGCATATGATACTAAAATAAAAGCATATGGATTTCTTCTGACCTAATTAATTCTTGAGAAAAAATAATACAATTAGTTTTGAAATAACAGATTTTGGAATGACTGTTTGTTAGAAATTCAGGAACACATGGTTGATTAAGTGTTAAAAATATTTATTAAATATAAAAATCCAACACAAGATAACATAAATTATCCTTTAAGTTAAATCTATGTTTAATGCAGGCCTCAGTTATCTTAACTAAAGGACAATCACAACTAGTTTATAATGATGCCAATTGAGTGCAAATGACAAATGGTTTTACTAAAAGCTACATTAAAAGAATACTGATTTGAGCAAGCACATATCAAAAACCCTGGGAACAATTTATGTTGGTGGGGATGTGGTAAGGAAGGACTTCTCATTCACTGCAAGTAGGAATGATGCCTGGTTGAACCCCTATAGAAACAGCATGGAAAGTTCTCAGTAAACTCAGAATGGAACTGCAATATGACCCAGCAATCCCACTTTTAGGATCTATCTCCAAAACAAAAATATACTCATTCAAAAGGATGTATGCACACCACTATTCACTGCAGCACTCAGTACAATAGCTAAGAGTTGGAATCAACCTAGATGTTCAATAAAAGATGAGTGGATCATGAATATATGGTACATATTACTACAGAGCTATAAGAAATCATGCAATCATATAATTTGCAGCAACATGGATGGAACTGGGAGATATTATCTTAAATGAAGTAAGCCAGGAGAAGGATAAATATAGTCACTTATATGTGGTATTTAGAATAACTGCATAAAGAAATGCAATGGTTTAAATGGGAGTTGTCTTGAACACCCTTGGTCCCAGAGTATATAGTGAGAAGGAATGAAATTGAGTGGAGGAAGAGAAACACAAATATGAAAGGATGGGGCCGAGATCCAAGTAGTCTCAGGTGTATTGTTGGTGTTAAAGAAGGACAGAACTAAACAGCCAATCCAAAATCAACAACAATGGAACCAAGAGACCTAATCTTTAACAATCTAAACTTAAAATGGGCCCATTGTACTGGCAAGTGTGCAGTGTGTGTGTGTGTGTGTGTGTGTGTGTGTGTGTGTGTGTGTGTGTGTGTGTGTGTGTGTGTGTGTGTGTGTGAAATAAATTTGTTTCAGGGTCTGGAAAGGTTTGAATGCAAGAGGCCCAAATTTAATACCCAGAATCACAGGGTCTACGAAGCATTCCCAGGAGTGACCTACAAGCACTTCTCTGTGGCCAAAATAAACAAACAAAAAATAATTGCTACTTGCTATTTGGAAGTCCTTTCTCTACTGTCTGCTCCTTTATATTTTTGTATTTTAAAGTTCTTCAGATGAATCATCCCTTTGACTTGTTTTATTTGAAACATCACAAAGCAATACTTAGCAAATATAGACAGCATATTATTAACACATACTAATCTAAAAATGTATAGTTTAGGACTGGGAACTTAGAACAAAGGGCTAGAAAGTAGGCTTTATATTCAAAAGTCCCAGACTTGGGCAAAAAGATAGTACTGTGGGGAGAGCTTATCTTACATAGATCCCATCCAGGTTAGATGTCCAGAACCACATATGATCCCTGAGCTCCATCAAGAATGATCCCTGGGCCTGGAGTGGTGGCGCAGTGGTAGGACATTTGCCTTGCTCACAGCTGACCCAGGATGGACTGCAGTTCGATCCCCCAGAGCCCCATTTGGTCCCCAGAGCCAGGAGCAATTTCTGAGCGCAGAGCCAGAAGTGGTCCCTGAGAGTCAACCGGGTGTGGCCAAAAAAACAAAAATAATAATGATAAATTAATTAATTAAAAAAAAGAATAATCCCTGAAAGAAGAGCCAAGAATAAGCCTTAAGAACTATTGGATGTGGGCCAGAAAAAAAAAAAACAATAATCAGAAACCCCAGACTCTATCCCTGAACCATATGGTACCCAGAATTCTGGCAGAAGCAACTCCTGAACATTAAATCAACAAGCGCCCCCAAACACAACTGAATGTGAATGTGGTCCTAAAATGCCCAAATTATATTATTTGTACCTATATTACATTATGCCTAAAACTAAAATTATGAAAAATATTTATCGTCTCTCAGTATTTGTCAAAAATAAAACAAAAAGCTAATAACATTGAGTCTAATGTCTAGTTTTGCTAAAAATAATATATATATATTCTAATATTCTGTTGCTAGGAAACTCAGAATCCAGCTTTTTACACCTCCCTCACTGGCTGTAACCTTTCTGTTCTGCTTTGTATTCTGTTTTGGTTTTATTCCCTCGCTTCCCAGTGGAAAACAAATCTCTGCAGTATACAGAATTTCTGTGGTTTCAAAAATTGCAGAGATACTTTTCATCCCAAATTAAGAAAGCTGCACTGCTATTGGCACACTGTTAAGAAAACAAAGCCTACCTGATGCTTAAATTAATATTATGTAGGGGTAAGGAAGAGGGAGAGAGAAAATCTTGTTTATTAAATTCTTGGGGAGAAATGTAGTAAGATTGAAGCTAGAACTCAGACTTAACACTAGCACTCAAATTATTCTAACATCCATGAATGTCTTATAAAAATAATTTAAGCAAAGACATGTCATGATTTATGTACACAAAAAACGAGGTACCAGTTTTTTACCAAAAAATTATAAACATGAAAACTAAAATAAAGAGATAACATTTTTGTTTTGTTTGTTTTTTGGTCACACCCAGTAGTGTTCAGGGATTACTCCTGGCTCTATGCTCAGAAATCACTGATGGCAGGCTTAGAGGACCATATGGGATGTCGGGATTCAAACCACCATCCTCCTGCATGCAAGACAAACACCTTACCTCCATGTTATTTCTTTGGCCCTGAGAAATAACATTTTGAACTAAAAAAATTAAAAAGTTAAAAAAAGTTTAAAAAGTTAAAAAGTTCTGTCCAGATTACTTTCTTCAACTCTTACAATAACTTGGAGTTGTCAATATATTATTCCCATCTTATTGCTGCAAAACCCCAGAATTAGACAAGATAAGTGCTTGCAAAATTGAAATAATAAACTAGTGGCAAAAGTGTGCTTTTAGAGGTCAGAGTGATAGCACAGCAGGTAAGGCAATTTGCATTGCATGCAGCTGACCCAGTTTCAATACCCGGCATCCCATATGTTCCCCTAAACAAGTGATTTCTGGAAAAAAAAAAGTGGGGGGCTGGAGTAATCCCTGAACACTACCGAGTATGGCCCAAATTCAAAACAAAAATAAAAACAAAAAGATGGGCTTTGAATTCATGCAGTTTAATTCTAGATACTCTGACTCTAATTCACTAAGTTGTAGCTTCTTAGATGGTAGAAACTGTGAAAATCATAAAATAAACTTTAAAAAAATAAAATTTTAAAGGATTATCAATAAATATTTAATTTGTATAATTATTTTATAAATCTATATAGCAGCAATTGTATAAAATTTTATCAGATGAAAAGGGAATGCAAGTAGAAAAAAATTAGGAATTCGGAGCCAGAGTGGTGGTGCAAGCGGTAGGGCATTTGCTTTGCATGCAGCTAACCTAGGACAGACCACGGTTCAATCCCCCAGTGTCCCATATGTTCTCCCAAGCCAGGAGCGATTTCTGAGCGCATAGCCAGGAGTAACCTAAGCATCACTGGGTGTGACCCAAAAAGGAAAAAATATTAAGCAGTCTTGCACTAATAAAAACTATTTTGAATTTGTTTGTATTTTATGTCTATCAGGGCTATTCTTGACATGCTGACATGTTTGGGAGGCCACATAGAGCCAGGCATCTTACCCAAGAACCTATGCATGGCCTATATGACTTTGAATTATCTTCCAACCCAACCTATAATTCTTCCTGATGAAGAAAAGCTACAATTGATCCTCAAACAACACTATTACGTTCAATATTGTTTCATTATACTATTGATGGAAAGAAAAATAAAATGGTCAATTATGAAAAAAATTGACATTTTAGGGTTGGTATGTAGCTTAGTGGTAGAAGACTGTGCATGTGAGGCCCTGGGTTCAAGCCTTCACTTTGTTTTAAAAAATTAATTTGAGGGGCCGGAGCAGTGGTGCTAGAGGTAAAGTGTCTGCCTTATAAGCTAGCCTAGGATGGACTGTGGTTTGATCCCCCAGCATCCCATATGGTCCCAAGCCAGGAGTGATATCTGAGTGCATAGCCAGGAGTAATCCCTGAGCATCAACGGGTATAGCCCAAAAACAAACAAAAAAATAATACTTTTAGATGCATATTCCTTCTTTCACTTAAAGTCAGGTTTTCATGACCTTATCAAAGATAGTTAGTGAGGATTTCCTGTATATTGGAGATTTTCTTAGTAAAAAGGAAGAGTTGTTCTAAACTATATTGAACTCTGTAGTAGTAGAGCAATACACAAACAACCATAAAGGAAAGGATCGATCTATGTAACACTTAAAGATTTAAATGTTTTAAAATATTATAATAATGAAGAAACATTGTCTAAGTTCACTGCAGGCATGGGGCATTCGTTTGCTCCCTGGACCCACCCCACATGCCAAATATTATATTGACAGAATTCCTATTTGAAACCCTTGGCACCATATTGAAAAATGCATAGCATCTAACACACTACAACCAAATTATATGCAGGTAGCACAACCAGACTTAAAAATCATGCAAACCCCCAGAAAGCACTGCAACTAAGTGTTCAAGTACCACAACCAGATGTTGAGCCTCAGTGAATACTACAAGCCCAAATGTGAAGGCACTAAAATGAAAAGCTAAACCTTTGGTAAGCTTCACAACAAAGTGAATGCAGACTCCCCTCTAGCCTCAAATCAACAAACTAAAGCAAAAAGATGAGGGGAAAATGGAAAAATAAACTACAAAATATTTTATTTGCAGTGAAGAAAAGCAATAACTGAAAACAGTGGGAATATATTTTAAATGCCAACAACTCAGAGTGAAAATGGGGAAAATAGAAAAAATTGATGAGATCAATCAGGAAAAAAATACAAATCACTAAAGGTACTCCACCTTATTAGTCACTTGGAATATGAAAAGCAAAACAACCATATATGATTGCAGACCCATAACAGTGTTACAAATTTAAATTCTTATGATTTCAAATGACAATAAGGATAGACTAGAGAGATAGTACAGCAGGTAGAATACTTGCCCTGAATGCAGTCAACCTGGGATTAATCACTGACACTGCAAATGTTCCCCTCTGTGTGATCCCTAAGCACAGAAGCTGGAGTTAGCCCGACCATCATCAGGCATGGCCCCAAAACAAAAACAGGATGATATAAATGAAAATATGCAGAAATTCTCATAAACTATTGATATGATGTAAACTAGTACATCATAGGATAATATAAAGAAAATCTAGAAAGAGAAAACCTTAAAAACCATCGATTTCACTTCTAAATATCTGTTTCACATCTGCATATGATACTAAAAATCACTTTTACTTTAATGTAGTAACCTTAGAAAAATAATGCCAGGGAAAAGTCACATAAGTACAAGCTAATTTTCTGTGGGAAGAAGAATAGAATGGAAGAAAGGGAGAACATCAACAACTGAATCATTAATGTTTAATTTTCTTAATGAATGAATTTCATGAGCTGGGTGGTAAATGCAAGAGTGTCTGTTAACATTATTCTTTTTTTACTTTTGAACTATTTAAAAATGTAAACTTTTGGGGGATGGGGGCTCCCAAGAGGTTTTCAGAAGGTCCCAAGGCTCAGTAGTTCAAGCTACCCTGCAAATTCTGGGATTACAAGGACTTCCTTGTAATTCCTTGGTGTACTGTATAGGGACAGGAATATAACTAGGGTAAGAGTCAGAAGAATACTATTATGCATCCCAACCTTGTAATATCTCCAGGTCCCTCTAATTGTTTCCTTTTATTAGTTAAAAATGTAGCAAAAGGACTGAGGAGATAGTATAGTAGGTAAGGCACTTGCCTTGTATCTGATCAACCTGGGGTTGATTTCCTGTACCCCATATGGTCCCCCAGACTTTTCATGAGTGATCCCTGAGCACAGAATCATGAATAAGCCCTGAGTAAAGCTGGGTGTGGCTAAAAAGCAAAACAAATTAAAAAGTAGCAAAAGTTGGGACCAGGAAGATGGTATCATGGGCTTTGCATAGCAGGATCCCCGGACTACCCTATCTCCAAAAGCATAGTTCAAGGAGCACCATTTAGGACAGGAGTACACCTCCCAGTCCCATGCCATTGTCCTAAAGACATTTTTATAAGCACTGTTACATGATTGGTAGCACAAGTTAAAGGTGAGTAAAACCGCCACAGAGCTATTTCTAATACCTCTTGCCAGTTTCAAGGAAAACTACAAGAAACAAAATTAGTATGTGGAAGCTGCAAGGAGAAACTGATTGAACTTCCAAAACCCTTTTCACCATCATTCCCTAAAAGGAAGAATTCCATAGCTGCATTAAGCTCACCTTTAGGAAAGCTACAAGACAATTTCTAAAAGTATAGATCAAATAATGACCCACTTTAAGACTCTGAAATCAAGCACCAAGCTACTGGATCCTCCTGGAGAACCAAGTATCCAGACTCAGAACTCTGGGGATTTCCTGTAATAGGGGTGGGCAGATTCCCCTTCCTGCTGGGAAGCCTAGCAGCTTCCTTCCACACCCGACCTCTTGACATAGAAACGGAGCAGCTCCACAATAGAACTTCCCCAAGTCGAGACATCAAATTGTCCCAGTTCCATAGCTCCTAGAGCACATGGCTACATAGTACTAGCAGCCAAGTAGAAGCAGCAAATTTGATGAGAAAGATGCCTACCAGACTACCAAGCTCAGTGAATGAACACAGTAACACAGAAGGCTCAACTAGCACCAATCAACTCTGTAAATCCGCCAACAAAGACTTTCGGAACTCTATAACAATTATCAGAAATTGACTTATTGGTTTATTTTCATTTATAATTTCATTTACCACTTTATTGTGACTTATTGATTTATTTTTATTTATAATTTCATTATAATTTCATTTACCACTTTATTGTAACAAGTAATGTGAAGTAAATTTGTTTCTACTAAGGGTACAGGGGACATTGGTGGAGGCAAGGTCATACTGAAGGTGGGATTGGTGTTGGAACATTGAAAGACTGAAACAACTGTATTGTGAACAACTTTGTAAGTTATAGCATTATAATTTAAAAAGTTTTTAAAGAAGGCTATAAAATCTCTTTAGTACACATTGTCAGGGTATTTTTTTTTAAAGACATAGAACAGAGTATGTTGAATCAAATAATTAACGATGGGGCTGGATGGCGGTGGATGGAGGCCTTTGTGCTTAGGCCCCAACCACGTGGCTTCATCCCCATCCAGCTGGCGGATTCCCGGCCCAGGTAGTCGGCGTAATCAAGACTTACTCACAGGCAGGCTTCAGGAAGAATCATCTTTATTTATGCCCTAGCCACCACAGGTGTGTGGCCTATGTCAACCTTTTAAGCATTCAGCTATATTTTGCTAGCCCTGCATCTTATCTCCTGTTAGCCATCTTCCCTTTGGGCTCCATGCGGCCCAAAGATCCAAAAGCCAGGAAGCCAAGCCGGGCCAAGAGAGAAACGGCAAAAGGGGCCGAATCCCCTGGCTCAGAGGTTTATCTATCCTTTTCCAGACCCCTCCCAGAAATGGGAGGTCTTGCAGGTAGTTACACCTATTATCCGGTTCCTAAGACCCCTCCCAGATATGGGTGGGTCTTAGGGTACACCACAAGAGTAAAATAAAAGTATACTACTGCAGGTATGATGAGTAAATACTGTTTTTTTTTTTTTACTCACACTTATGTTCATCTCTAGTGTGTTTATATTCTGACATATTGACCAAATGTTTGCTTCAGCCTTATACATAACTCCTTAAAGTGAAACAGAAGCTAGAGAGATAGCGCATTTGCCTTGCATGTGGCTGATCCAGGTCTGATCCCAGGCATCCACTATGGTACCTCAAGCAAGGCTATGAGTGATTGCTGAGTACAGAAATAACCCCTGAGTATTTTTGGCATGTCCCCTCAAAAGTGAAAAAATAAAATATTCATAAAGAGAATTTTTATCAATAGAAGTAATGAAATATTAATACATATTACAATATGAAGGAATTTTGAAAAACTGAAAAAGTCAATCACAAAAGACTACATTATAGTATTTATTAAATAAATGTCAAGAATAGCAAATCTTAGGAGCCAGAGAGATAGCACAATGAGTAGGGCATTTGCCTTGCACATAGCTGACTCGGGTTCAATTCCTGGCATTCCAATTGGTGCCCCAAGCCTGCCAAGAGTGATTTCTGAGCACAGAGCCAGGACAAACCCTGAACACCACTGGCTGTGGCCCAATAATCCAAAAAATAAAATAAAATAAAATAAGAATAGGCAAATCTATAGAGACAGGAAGTATATTAGCAATTGCCTAGGGCTACAAGAGTGGAGTCCTAGATGTGGGACAGTTAGGGACTGGATATGGAGTTACTTTATGAAATGATAAAAATGTTTTAAAATGAATTATGGTGAAAGTTTTACAACTGTTTAAATATACTATATATTGATATATATTAACAAAATTCATTCAAAACACATATACACAGAAAGCATTAATTCAAAAATAAATTCCACAATTACTATCATGTAAATAGCCCAGCTTCACAGCTTCGTGACTAATTTCAGGTGCAAGCCAAGTCGCTGAAACTCATGGTACATTGGTCTTTGGGCTGAAAAATCTGGACTGCCTTTGGGAAAGGTTTTAGCCAAGTCCCCATCTTAGATAAGCCCCAACAATTGTACTCATACCTCACAGATGCTGCCATACAAACTGGACAACTTCACTGCTTTGAGTTTAAACTTGAGATGCCAAGTCAAAAAAATGGTCCCATATAGTTCCTGGAATGCACATGTACCTGGAATGTACATGACCTTGGGACACCTCCAAATTTTACAGGAAAGTAACATATAAATCACCTACATGCAATAAACATAGACAGTAACACTACAGGCTAAACTAGCAACAAACATCTCAATAGATCCTCAATGACCTTAGTGAGATAGAGCAATGTTCACAAATTTTCTTTTACTGAAATATATATATATTTGGTTTTTGGGTCATACCGGGCGTTGCTCAGGGGTTACTCCTGGCTGTCTGCTCAGAAATAGCTCCTGACAGGCACGGGTGACCATATGAGACACCGGGATTCGAACCAACCACCTTTGGTCCTGGATCAGCTGCTTGCAAGGCAAACGCCGCTGTGCTGTCTCTCCGGGCCGCTTACTGAACTATCTTATTTGATAATTCTACTTACCATTTTGTTATAACAAGCAAAATAAAATTAATTCTTTTTTACCTTCCAAGAGGGAACATTAGAGGGTTGGGTTATAGAACTAGGAACAACAACAGAGGAAAGGTAGGACTGAACATTAAATGCCTGAAACAACTGTTTTAAGAAAAAAAAATTTAAACCACAGTATTTAAATCATATTTTAAAATAAAACAAATACATGTTTTGTGCAACACTGAGTACAATAACCAGGGTATGAAAACAACCCCTATGGCCAACAACAGATGACTGTATAAGCTGTACACATGGAATTCTATTCAGCTGTAAGGTAATATGAAGTGTTGCAGTTTGATACAAGTTGAATGAAAAATGGGAATTATCGGGTTAAATTAAATGAGTCAGAGGAAGGAGAAATACCAGATATTTCCACTCAGCTATGGTGTGTGGATAAACAAAAGAAGGGAATAAACAGTACTGAAAGATGACAAACTCTTGATCTTTGATTACAAAACTGAGATAAGCAAGTCATGGAGGAAGGCATGGGAGAAGGGGGTAAAGGACACAGGACAGTGATGGAGGTTCTTGGCATGTTGGTGGTGGTTAACGTGAAGTGATTAGGTACTACAAAACCATAAATGTCAAATATTGTCACCAGGTTATCCAAATTAAATTAAAATCTTTAATGTAAAATGAAATATAACTGTTGCTTTAATAGAAATGTATAGTTGGGGCATAAATTGTTTTATTTATTAATAGTATGTCAATAAAATTAATATATCAAAAATTAATATTATATCAAAAATAATATATACACATAAAATATATATACACATAAAATATTTTGAATTAAACACTGATATTAAATGGGTAAATTCTACAATACACCAGCTCTATTTTAATGAGCTTGTAAAAATGTATATTAGATAACTTGAAACACATTATATAATATTTAATATACATTAATAATAATATATAATATAAACATTTTTTGCTGAGATCACATTAGGTCAGGTAAAATAGTGGCAGCTGTTAAGAGTTCAATTCCTTAGTCTAACTCATCTATGGGTTTTAAGAAAAATAAAAGACATTGAAATAATTCCCAGAGATGAGGGCTGGAAGGACCAGCTCAAAACATGAAGCTGACTACAAAGAGTAGTGAGTAAAGTTAGAGAAATCACTACGCTGAGAACTATCATAACAATGTCAGTGAGTGAGGGATGTAGAAAGCCTGTCTCGAATACAGGTGGGGAGGTGGGTGGAAGATGGGGGCACTGGTGATGGGAATGTTGCACTAGTGAAAGGGTGTTCTTTTTATGACTGAAACCCAACTATGATCATGTTTGTAATCACGGCATTTAAATGAAGATATTATTATGATTTAAAAAATAAAAGCATAACAAAACATAAAAAAACTTTAAATAAAAAATTCAATTCTTTTTTATTTTAATTATATTTGTTTATTACTATTTATTTAACACTGTTGTATTATCAAATATTCCAACGCCACCCCTTCCACCAGAGTGTGTCCCCCTCACCACCATCACTATCACCCCTCCATTATAGTAAGCTCAATTTTGTAGACCAGCTCAGCTTTATTTTACATGAATTTGGGGTCATGTTTTGGGTAAAATATCTTCATAACATAACTACTCAAAGCAGTAGAACTGGCCTAACCTGTGAATGCTTTACTTCAACCCTGTTTTAGACACTTAACAGTTCTAATGTCAGTTCAAAGTTACTTGGAAAATGAACTTCATTTTCAGTAGCTACATGCATAAAAAGATTAATATCACTGGGCTTCTTAGATTCATAAGGAGTCAATAGTAGACTTTTCTTGTTGCTGTGGTATAAATTTGATTTCCAAAAATTTCCTTCCTTCTTCCTTCCTTCCTTCTTTCCTTCCTTCCTTCCTTCCTTCCTTCCTTCCTTCCTTCCTTCCTTCCTTCCTTCCTTCCTTTCTTTCTTTCTTCTTTCTTTTTTTTTTTTGTTTTTTTTTGGGGCCACACCCATTTGATGCTCACGGGTTACTCCTGGCTAAACGCTCAGAAATTGCCCCTGGCTTGGGGGTACCATATGGGACACCGGGGGATAGAACCATGGTCCTGTCCTTGGCTAGCACTTGCAAGGCAGACACCTTACCTCTAGCGCCACCTCGCCGTCCCCTTTCTTTTTTTTAATGACTATTGGCTTTGTTTTTTTTTTTAGGCACATAATGTTTTTCTTATTTATAATATCTTTATTTAAGCATCTTCATTACAAATATGATTGTAGGGGCCGGGCGGTGGCGCTGGAGGTAAGGTGCCTGCCTTGCCTGCGCTAGCCTAGGACGGACCGCGGTTCAATCCCCCGGCGTCCCATATGGTCCCCCAAGAAGCCAGGAACGACTTCTGAGCGCATAGCCAGGAGTAACCCCTGAGCGTCACCGGGTGTGACCCAAAAAACCAAAAAAAAACAAAAAACAAAAAAAAAAAACAAATATGATTGTAATTAGGTTTCAGTCATGTAAAGAACACCCCCCTTCACCAGTACAACATTCCCACCACTAATGTCCCAAATCTCCCTCCATCACACCCGACCCCCATCTGTACTCTAGACAGGCTTTCTAGTTCCCTCATTCATTCATATGGGTATGGTAGTTCTCAGTGTAGTTATTTCTATAACTGCACTCACCACTCTTTGTGGTGAGCTTCATGAAGTGAGCTGGAAGTTCCAGCCCTCCTCTCATTGTCTCTGAGGATTGTTGCAAAGATGACTTTTATTTTTCTTAAAACCCATAGATGAGACAGACACTCAGATCAGTGGAATAGTCTTGAGTTCTCAGAGAACGTTCCCCAGACATACAAACACCTAATTTTTGACAAAGGAGCAAGAAATCCTAAGTGGAGCAGGGAAAACCTCTTCAACAAGTGGTGCTGACAGAACTGGTTAGCCACTTGCAAAAAGCAAACATAAACCCCCAGTTAACACCATGTACAAAGGTAAAATCCAAATGGATTAAAGACCTTGATATCAGACCTGATATCATAAGGTATATAGAATAACATGTCGGTAAAACACTCCATGACATTGAGACTAACGGCAACTTCAAGGAGGAAACTGCACTTTCCAAACAAGTGGAAACAGAGATCAACTGATGGGAATACATTAAGATGAGAAGCTTCTGCACCTCAAAAGAAATAGTGCCCAAAATACAAGAGCCACCTACTGAGTGGGAGAAACTATTCACCCAATACCCATCAGATAAGGGGCTAATCTCCAAAATATACAGGGCACTGACATAACTTTACAAGAAAAAAACATCTAATCCCATCAAAAAATGAGGAGAAGAAATGAACAGATACTTTGATAAAAAAGAAATACAAATGACCAAAAGGCTCATGAAAAATTGCTCCTCATCACTAATCATCAGGGAGATGCAAATCAAAACAACGATGAGATACCATCTCACACCACAGAGATTGGCACATATCACAAAGAATGAGAACAATCAGTGCTGGCGGGGATGTGAGAGAAAGGAATTCTTATACACTGCTGGTGGGAATGCCGTCTAGTCAAACCTCTATGGAAAGCAATATGGAGATTCCTCCAAAATCTGGAAATTGAGCTCCCATTCGATCCAGCTATTCCACTCCTAGGGATATATCCTAAGAACACAAGAATACAACACAAAAACCCCTTCCTCACACCTATATTTTTTGCAGCACTATTCACAATAGCCAGGCTCTGGAAACAACCAAGATGCCCTTCAACAGACGAATGGCTAAAGAAACTGTGGTACATATACACAATGGAATATTATGCAGCCGTCAGGAGAGATGAAGTCATGAAATTTTCCTATACATGGATGTACATGGAATCTATCATGCTGAGTGAAATAAGTCAGAGGGAGGGAGAGAGAGACGCAGAATAGTTTCACTCATCTATGGGTTTTAAGAAAAAATTCAATTCTTGTCAACAACCCACTTTCCTATCTCAAGAACTTACTTGCTTTCTATTCTATTTTGAGGGACACGCCTAGTGGTGCTTAAGGATTACTCCTGGAAGACTTAGGGGACAATATGAGATGCCAGGGATTGAACCTGATTTGGCTGTGTACAAGGCAAATGCCCCACCCACTGTGCATTCACTCCAGCCTCATTGCTTCCTAATCTTAATTCTACTTTTTTTGAGGGATGACACATCTGGAAATTTTTAGAAATTACTCAGGAATCACTCCTAGAAGGACTTAGTGAACCATATGGGATGCCAAGAAGCAAACTCAGGTCAGTTATGTGCAAGACAAACACTGCCTGCATAATACTGCTCTGCCCCCTACTTTTTATTCTTTGTTTATGCTAACATAGTAGAATTTGAAAAATATGCTATCTTTTCAACCAACCCAGGTTGAATCCCCAGCAGTCCATGTGGTCCCATGAGCCCATGGGAGAAATTCCTGAGTGTAGAGTCAAGAGTAACCCTCACTTGCAAGAATGCCCCCCCCAAAAAAAGAAAGGAAGGAAGGAAGAAAAGAAGGAGAAAGAAAGGAAAGAAAGAAGAAAGAAAGAAAGAAAGAAAGAAAGAAAGAAAGAAAGAAAGAAAGAAAGAAAGAAAGAAAGAAAGAAAGAAAGAAAGAAAGAAAGAAAGAAAGAAAGAAAGAAAGAAAGAAAGAAAGAAAGAAGGGAGGGAGGGAGGGAGGGAGAGAGGGAGAGAGAGAGAGAGAAAGAGAGAGAGAGAAAGAAAGAAAGAAAGAAAGAAAGAAAGAAAGAAAGAAAGAAAGAAAGAAAGAAAGAAAGAAAGAAAGAAAGAAAGAAAGAAAGAAAGAAAGAAAGAAAGAAAGAAAGAAAGAAAGAAAGAAAGAAAAAAAGAAAGAAAGAAAGAAAGAAAAAGAGGGAGGTTCAGTGGCTCCTCCCTTTCTGGGCGTGTCGACTCACCTCCACGGAAGGCTCACGGGAAGGCAGACTTCCCGGAAAGTTCACAGGAAGGCAGGCTGGCTGATGAGCTGCACCAAGGGTGAAATCAGGCCGAAAATGCAGGACAGCAGAGTAGAGAGGCAGAAGGGTGCTGGCATCTGAGATCCAGCGAAGTTCAGTGGCTCCTCCCTTTCTGGGCGTGTCGACTCACCTCCACGGAAGGCTCACGGGAAGGCAGACTCCCCGGAAAGCTCACAGGAAAGCAGGCTGGCTGATGAGCCGCACCAAGGGTGAAATCAGGCCGAAAACGCTGGATCTCAGATGCCAGCACCCTTCTGCCTCTCTACTCTGCTGTCCTGCATTTTTGGCCTGATTTCATCCTGGGTGCAGCCCATCTGCCAGCCTGCCTTCCTGTGAGCCTTCCGTGGAGGTGAGTCGACACGCCCAGAAAGGGAGAAGCCAGAGGAGCACGGTTGCTCCGCTCCCCTTCGCGACGGTGCACAGCATTTAGCCAATGAATACAATCACAACACGTAGAAAAACACGCAGTACTAGTGTGACAATGGGGAAACAACATGGGCCAGTGCCAGACATAGAGAATGAAGATGGCAACTCTGATGACTTGAACATGATCAACCACCTAGTCAGTCTCTCAGATAAGGAGTTTAGAGTTGCAATATGGAACATGTTCAAAGAACTCAAACAAAGTATAGAAGAGAAAACTAAAAAGAATCAGGAGAATATGAAGATAGAAATGAGAAAACTCCAAACGGAAATTTCAGATCAAATAACAGGTCTGAGAAACTCAGTAGATGAATTGAAGAAAAACATGTTTGAGATTTCCCACAGGTTAACAGCAGCTGAGGATAGAATCAGTACACTGGAAGATGAGATACATAACAATTACATACAGCAGAAGAAATTGGAAAAAAGCCTCAAAGCAAATGATCAAACAATGGAAAAATTACTCAAAGAATGGGAACAGATGAAAATAGAAGTCTATGATAAGCTCAACAGAAACAACTTAAGAATCATTGGAGTCCCAGAGACTCAGGAAGAAAATCTCCGGGAAGAATCAACAGTCAAGAACATCATTAAAGAGAAACTACCAGAGATAATGAATACATGTGATCAAATCCTGCATGCCCGAAGAGTGCCAACTAAAAGAAACCCCAGAAAAAACACCCCAAGACACATTCTAGTCACAATGACGAATCCCATAGATAGAGACAGAATTCTGAAAGCAGCAAAATCGAAAAGAGAAATTACATTTAAGGGAACATCCTTGAGATTTACTGCAGACCTGTCACCAGAAACACTCAAGGCCAGAAGGCAGTGGTGGGACATAGTGACAAAACTCAATGAAATAAATGCTTCGCCTAGAATACTGTACCCAGCAAAACTCACTTTTAGGTTTGAAGGAACAATACATAGTTTCACAGACAAACAACAGCTCAAAAACTTCACAGACACAAAACCATTCTTAAAAGAAAAACTGAACGGCATACTTTAAGACAAGGCTTACCAACAAACACACCAAACTTTAATATAAAGATGGCACTAACTCCCAGGACAATTCTTTCTCTCAATGTCAATGGACTAAATGCACCAGTTAAGAGACACAGAGTGGCTAAATGGATCAAAAAACTCAATCCAACCTTCTGCTGCCTACAAGAAACGCACCTGAATAGTCAGAACAAACATAGACTCAAAATAAAAGGCTGGAGGAAAATCATCCAAGCAAACAACACCCAAAAAAAAGCAGGAGTGGCCATATTAATATCAGATGATGCAAACTTTATACTTAGGAAAGTAGTAAGGGACAAAGATGCACATTTTGTATTAATCAAGGGATATGTACAGCAGGAAGAAATCACCCTCCTAAACATATATGCACCGAATGAGGGGCCAGCAAAATATTTAATACAACTGTTGACAGATCTGAAAAATAATATCAATAACAACACAATAATTGTGGGAGACCTCAACACGGCATTGTCAACACTAGACAGGTCAACCAGACTGAAACCCAACAAGAATATACTAGACCTGAGGAGAGAAATGGAAGTAAGAGGCCTAGTAGATATATACAGGACACTCCACCCCCAGAAGCCTGGATACACATTTTTCTCTAATGTACATGGGACATTCTCTAGGATAGACTACATGTTAGCACACAAAACATATCTCCATAATATCAAGAGGATAGAAATTTTGCAGGCTGCCTTTGCTGACCACAAAGCCCTGAAATTATATATAAACTACAAAGGGACACAGAAGAAAAATTTTAACACCTGGAAGTTAAATAGCCTCATACTGAATAATCAGTGGGTCCGAGATGAAATCAAAGAGGAAATCAAAACCTTCCTGAAAACAAATGACAATGGAGACACAATTTATCAGAACCTATGGGACACAGCAAAAGCAGTACTGAGAGGAAAATTTATAGCTTTGCAAGCACACATCAGGAAAGAAGAAGGGGCATACCTGAATAGCTTAATGACGCAGCTCATAGAATTAGAAAGTGCTCAACAAAAGGATCCAAAAATAGGGAGGCAGAAGGAAATAACAAAGCTGAGAGCAGAAATCAATGAAGTGGAAACCAGAAAAACCATCCAAAAGATCAACGAAAGCAGAAGTTGGTTCTTTGAAAAAATAAACAAGATTGATAGACCACTGGCAAAACTAACAAAGAAAGAAAGAGAGAGAAACTTGATAACTCGTATTAGGAATGAAAAAGGAGAGATCACTACTGATATGGTAGAGATTCAAAGGGTAATCAGAAACTACTTTGAGAAACTCTATGCCACTAAAAATGAAAACCTGGAAGAAATGGATAAATTTTTGGAATCTTATAATCTTCCACGATTGAATGAAGAGGATGTAGCATATCTAAACACACCCATTACTATTGAGGAAATTAAGAAAGTAATCAAATGTCTGCCCAAAAACAAAAGCCCAGGCCCAGATGGATACACAAATGAATTCTTTCAAACCTTTCAAGAGGAACTACTACCAATCCTGGCAAGACTCTTTCATGAAATTGAAAAAACAGGAAAACTTCCAAATAGCTTTTATGAAGCCAACATTACCTTGATACCTAAACCAGACAGAGATGCTACGAAAAAAGAAAATTACAGACCAATATCGCTGATGAATGCAGATGCAAAGATCTTCAACAAAATCCTGGCAAATAGGATTCAATGCCTCATTAAGAAGATCATCCACTACGATCAAGTAGGTTTCATTCCAGGAATGCAAGGCTGGTTTAACATCCGTAAATCTATCAACATAATACACAACATCAACAGCAAGAAAAATAAAAATCACATGATCATATCAATCGACGCAGAGAAAGCATTTGACAAGGTCCAACACCCATTCTTGATCAAAACTCTCAGCAAGATGGGAATGGAGGGAACCTTTCTCAATATAGTTAAGGCCATCTACCACAAGCCAGAGGCAAATATTGTCCTCAATGGAGAAAAACTGAAAGCCTTTCCTCTAAATTCTGGCACAAGACAAGGCTGTCCTCTCTCACCACTTCTATTCAACATAGCACTTGAAGTACTTGCTATAGCGATTAGGCAAGAAAAGGATATCAAGGGAATCCAGATAGGAAAGGAAGAAGTCAAGCTCTCACTGTTTGCAGATGACATGATACTCTACTTAGAAAACCCCAAAGACTCTATCAAAAAGCTTCTAGAAACAATAGACTCATATAGCAAGGTGGCAGGCTACAAAATTAACACACAAAAATCAATGGCCTTCCTATACACCAATAGTAATAAGGAAGAAATGGACATTAAGAAAACAACTCCATTCACTATAGTGTCACACAAACTCAAATATCTTGGAATCAACTTGACTAAAAATGTGAAGGACCTATACAAGGAAAACTATAAAACTCTGCTCCAAGAAATAAGAGAGGACACGCGGAAATGGAAGCATATACCCTGCTCATGGATTGGCAGGATTAACATCATTAAAATGGCAATACTCCCCAAAGCACTGTACAGATTTAATGCGATCCCCCTAAAGATACCCATGACATTCTTCAAAGAAGTGGACCAGGCACTTTTGAAATTTATTTGGAACAATAAACACCCTCGAATAGCTAAAGCAATCATTGGGAAAAAGAATATGGGAGGAATTACTTTCCCCAACTTTAAACTTTACTACAAAGCAATAGTTATCAAAACAGCATGGTATTGGAATAAAGACAGGCCCTCAGATCAGTGGAATAAGCTTGAATACTCAGAGAATGTTCCCCAGACATACAATCATCTAATTTTTGATAAAGGAGCAAAAAATCCTAAATGGAACAAAGAAAGCCTCTTCAACAAGTGGTGTTGGCAAAACTGGGTAGCCACTTGCAAAAAATTGAACTTAGACCCCCAGCTAACATCATGTACGAAGGTAAAATCCAAATGGATTAAAGACCTCGATATCAGCCCCAAAACCATAAGATATATAGAACAATACGTAGGTAAAACACTCCAGGACATTGAGGCTAAAGGCATCTTCAAGGAAGAAACTGCACTCTCCAAGCAAGTGAAAGCAGAAATTAACAGATGGGAATATATTAAGCTGAGAAGCTTCTGCACCTCAAAGGAAATAGTGCCCAAGATACAAGAGCCACCCACTGAGTGGGAGAAACTATTCACCCAATACCCATCAGATAAGGGGCTAATCTCCAAAATATACAAGGCACTGACAGAACTTTACAAGAAAAAAACATCTAATCCCATCAAAAAATGGGGAGAAGAAATGAACAGACACTTTGACAAAGAAGAAATACACATGGCCAAAAGACACATGAAAAAGTGCTCCACATCACTAATCATCAGGGAGATGCAAATCAAAACAACGATGAGATACCACTTCACACCACAGAGAATGGCACACATCACAAAGAATGAGAATAAACAGTGTTGGCGGGGATGTGGGGAGAAAGGAACTCTTATCCACTGCTGGTGGGAATGCCGTCTAGTTCAACCTTTATGGAAAGTGATATGGAGATTCCTCCAAAAACTGGAAATCGAGCTCCCATACGATCCAGCTATACCACTCCTAGGAATATACCCTAGGAACACAAAAATACAATACAAAAACCCCTTCCTTACACCTATATTCATTGCAGCACTATTTACCATAGCAAGACTCTGGAAACAACCAAGATGCCCTTCAACAGACGAATGGCTAAAGAAACTGTGGTACATATACACAATGGAATATTATGCAGCTGTCAGGAGAGATGAAGTCATGAAATTTTCCTATACATGGATGTACATGGAATCTATTATGCTGAGTGAAATAAGTCAGAGAGAGAGAGAAAAACGCAGAATGGTCTCACACATTTATGGGTTTTAAGAAAAATGAAAGACATTCTTGCAATAATAACTTTCAGACACAAAAGAGAAAAGAGCTGGAAGTTCCAGCTCACCTCAGGAAGCTCATCACAAAGAGTGATGAGTTTAGTTGGATAAATAACTACATTTTGAACTGTCCTAATAATGAGAATGTATGAGGGAAATTGAGAACCTGTTTAGAGTACAGGCGGGGGTCGGGTGGGGAGGAGGGAGACTTGGGACATTGGTGATGGGAATGTTGCACTGGTGATGGGTGGTGTAAAAAAAAAAAAAAAGAAAAAGAAAAAGAGGGAGGGAGGGAGGGAGGGAGGGAGGGAGGGAGGGAGGGAGGGAGGGAGGGAGGGGAGGGGAGGGAGGGAGGGAGGGAGGAAGGAAGGAAGGAAGGAAGGAAGGAAGGAAGGAAGGAAGGAAGGAAGGAAGGAAGGAAGGAAGGAAGGAAGGAAGGAAGGAAGGAAGGAAGGAAGGAAGGAAGGAAGGAAGGAAGGAAGGAATGGGGCCAGAGTGGCAGTATGCAGCTGATCCATATTCAATATGTGATATCCCATATGGTCTCTAGAGTACCGCCAGCAGTAATCTCTAAATGCAAACCCTAGCTTAATTCCTAAGCATTGCTGGGTTTAACCCAACCCACCCTCAAAAAAAACCTGTTATCTATAACACGCTGCAAGCCCCCAGACATTACAATAACATTAAGAAAAATAATGGCAAGAGAAAAAATAGGTTAAAAATTTATTTTTAGGGCCTGGAGAGATAGCACAGCGGCGTTTGCCTTGCAAGCAGCCAATCCAGGACCAAAAGTGGTTGGTTCGAATCCCGGTGTCCCATATGGTCCCCCGTGCCTGCCAGGAGCTATTTCTGAGCAGACAGCCAGGAGTAACCCCTGAGCACCACCGGGTATGACCCAAAAACCAAAAACCAAAAAAAAAAAAAAATTATTTTTAAAAAATCAAAAGAATAAAATAAATAGGGGCTTAAGAGATAGCACAGGGGTTAGAATGCATGCCTCATAAGTGGCCAACCCAGGTTCAACTCCTAGTACCCATGGTCCATAGAGTATCAGTTGGGTGGATCCAGGTAATCACTAGGACTGCAGGCCAAAATACAATCACATCCTCAGACTTTCACACTAAAACACTAGCACCAATGAACAAGAATCAAAACAAAAAGACCCTGAGATCTCCTGGACATATCCTGGGATTCCCCCTCCAGTAACAATAAATTACAAAATATTAGGCAAAAATGCTTATGAGACTTAATTCCCCATAAAAAGTATGTTATTCTAGACTGGAAAGATAGCATAGCAGTAGGGTATTTGCCTTGCACATAGCCAATTCAGTATGGTTCAAATCCCGGCATTTCATATGGTCCCCCAGGAATGATTTCTTAGCACAGAACCAGGAGTAACCCCTGAGCGCCACCAGGTATGACCCCCCCCCAAAAAAAAAAACAAAAAAAACTTTTTAAATAAAAAAAATAAAAAGTATGTTATTTTTAGTCTAAAACCACAGTTAAAATTTTCAAAAACAAGTTATAGCTCAAAAGTTTGGAGCTTGTGCTTTGTATTTGGAAGGTCCAGGTTTAATTTCCAGCATCATGTGGTTCCCTGAACAACATTAAGAGCAAATAGCAAGCACACAGCCAAGAAGTAGCCCTTGAACACTATCAGGTATAGCCCTAAAACAAACAACATAATAATTAAACTCCAAGAACACATATCAAAGTCAGTCCTAGATATAATCAATCTGTCATATGAATACAGAATCATCAAAAATACTTTGTCATATCCCCAGAATATAAACATGATTTAAAAATGTAGCTCTAGGGGTCAGAGCAATAGCACAGCAGGTAGGGTTTTGCCTTGCACGAAGCAGACCATGGTTCAATCCCTGGCATCCCATATGGTACCTGGTGCCTGCCAGGAGTAATTTCTTTTTTTTTTTTTTTTTTTTTTTTTTTTTTTTTTGGTTTTTGGGCCACACCCGGCGGTGCTCAGAGGTTTCTCCTGGCTGTCTGCTCAGAAATAGCTCCTGGCAGGCACGGGGGACCATATGGGACACCGGGATTTGAACCAACCACCTTTGGTCCTGGATCGGCTGCTTGCAAGGCAAACGCCGCTGTGCTATCTCTCCGGGCCCAGGAGTAATTTCTAAGGACAAAAAAAAATGCAGGCAGCAAACAGCAAAGTCACACACAAAGGTAATATTCATGTTATATGAAATTTGGAACAGTAAAGAGAGAGCTATGAACTTTAAGATGATTCTGGGGCCAGAGAAATAGCACAGCGGTAAGAAGTTTGCCTTGCATGCAGCCGATTCAGGGACAAACGGTGGTTTGAATCCCAGCATTCCATATGGTCCACCGAGTAAGCCAGGAGCGATTTCTGAGTAGAGCCAGGTGTAACCCTTGAGTTCTGCCAGGTGTGAACCCCCCAGAAAAAGATGATTCTGTCACTGCAATTGTAGTGCCAGTGACAGCAGGTAGACTTTGTGGTAAATAGAATTATCAGATCATCACTGCTCCAGCTCCTACCACTCTCTCTAGTATTCTTTCTCCTTAACATCATGATACTTTTGTCCTTTACAAAAATCTTGCCTCCAATTAAAAGGACAACTATTAAAGTACATACACAGCAATAGGGTCTTCACAGAAGCTGAGCATACAAAAACAAAAGTTCTTATAATTCAGTAGAAATATATGCATGTGGGGGAGAAGTAGTGATCAGAGATCAAAATACATGTGGAAGCAGGTCAAACCTCTTCTTTCTATCTATGAGTTTTGTGGTTTTATTTTGAAGGGAAAGTTGGTTTGGGGGCTATATCTGGTAGTACTGCTGGATTTGTGCTCAGGGGTCATTCTTAGCAGCAAATATAACAATAAAGATGTTTATTTCCATATAAAAGAGCAGAAGAAACATTTCAATCCATATCCAAGAAGAGTATGAGTGAGGAACAATTTAAGGGAAACAGACTAAAAACAAGAGTCCTACTTAATAAAAAATAAATAACTAAAAGGTTTTGGAGACATTAGAAAAATTGAGGGGCAGGCCCGGAGAGACAGCACAGTGGCGTTTGCCTTGCAAGCAGCCGATCCAGGACCAAAGGTGGTTGTTTCGAATCCCGGTGTCCCATATGGTCCCCCGTGCCTGCCAGGAGCTATTTCTGAGCAGACAGCCAGGAGTAACCCCTGAGCATCGCCAGGTGTGGCCCAAAAATCAAAAAAAAAAAAAAAAAAAAAAAAGAAAGGAAGAAAAATTGAGGGGGCCAAAACAATAGTACAGAGGATAGGGCTGTTCCTTCCATAGGGTCAACTGGGCTGAATTTCCAGTATTTCATATGATTCCCTGAGCATTTCCAGGAGTAAGTACTCAGTGCGAGCCAGGAATAACCCCTGAGCAATGCTGTGTGTCCCCCGGGCCCCCCAAAAGAAAAATTGCCACTAACTATGGCAAAAGAAGTCAGTCAATACCAAAATTATCTATATATATAAGAAATTTTCCTAATTCCCACTTACACCACTGCGCTATCACTCTGGCCCCCCACTTGTAAAAACTCTGAATTCATTTAATATGCTTTTATAGAACATTGCCACTAAAAATGAATGATACTGATATTGATCAAACTAATTTTTTTCAAGGCATCAACTTTTGCATGTATTATAAATCAATCTTTGGGGACCAGAGTAATAGCAGAGTTGCCTTGCACACAGCCGAACCAGGTTCAATTCCAGCATCCTATATGGTCTCTTGAGTCTTCTGAACACAGAAGAAGGAGTAACCTAGTGCCACTGGGTGTGGTCCAGAAACCTAAATAAATAAATAAATAAATAAATAAATAAATAAATAAATAAATAAATAAATAAATAAATAAATGAATGAATGAATAAAAGAAATCATTCAAACCAAACATTATTGTGACTAACTTAATCAAGAGAGATCTAAGAATGCATGGAGCTATTTCATTCTAGATACAGACTGGAATACAAAGGGAAGTTTTTTTTATTTAAATTCAGTCCAGAATCCCTGGAATTGAGGTCAAAGGACTACTAAAGAATATTGTTGGGAAGGGAGGAAAACAAAAGAATATGGTTAATTTTCTATAAGTAGTTTCTTTGCAGAAATTTTCTGACAGATTAAACTCCAAGTCCTCAGAGTGCAAATTCTCCACAGTTAGTGATTTGGATATAGATTTAGGTATGTCCATGGAATTAAAGACTAAGACAGAAGTAGAAACCATACCAATTTCTAAAATGAAGATATAGCAAGTACCAACTTAACATCAAGACATCAGGGATGAAGTTAGTCAGGGAGGAAATCTAATTGGGGTCAAAATTTTATAAAAAAAATAATATTAGGCTGTTCTAACACAGATTATGGGGTAATCACAAGTCAGTAACAAAGAGTGCACAATAGTGTACTTCATGTAGATTTCTAACATTTTTTGAGAATTATTTTCTCAGTTATGATACTTTTTTAGTTGCATAACCTTAGGCAGGCTAACTAGCTTCTTTAATGGTTTCCTCATTTGTGAAATAGATATAGTAATAAAACCCATAATAGTAGGTAATATATGTAGATTCCTCAACATAGTTTAGTGCTGGTACATGGCAAATATATAAGGGAAGCCAATAGTGGAAAAGCGGAGTGCAGAGGAGCTAAAGCATCTGCATTCAAATGTCCTCTCATGTCTATCAACTTTATTATCTCGCAGCCAATAAATATATTTGTCAGAAGTGATATTTATAAAGATACAATTAATGTACCTTCAGCACATAAAAATTAACCTTAGTTGCCATAAACTATTGTAAAACTATAACAATAATAATATAAGTATTTCACTCTTTTCCTAACTTCTCTTTCAGTCCTCCTTACCAATCCCTTCAAGGATTCCTCCTTTTCTTCATCCATCCCTACTTCTTTCATCAACATCCCTTTTTCCTTTGAGGCAGATCCCTGAGACTTAATACTAAATGTAGACCTAAATCAGCTCCTATGGCACTGTTGAATACTACTGAACCTATATATCCCTCCAGTGTGTTCCCAAAAAAAAGCAGGTCACGCTGTGTATTTTCAGGAGAGGCTCATATAACTAAAGATGTTAGATCACTAGGCATTCTTTGCTATAAGAGAAAGTAAATAAAAGCATAAATATTTTGTTCAGGGCCTGGACCCAGAGGTTTTAGCAAGCATGATGTGTCAGGTATGAACTCAGGATTGTATGCATGCAAAGCATGTATTCTATTTCTTTTGAGAAATCTCCCAGCCCCAGAGTAAATAGGGTCATTCACAGCTTTCCACATGACTCTAAAAAACATGAGTCCCTTTGTTTATAATGAAATCATTAGGCAGGAATTCAAAGATGTCCTAAATATTTATATATATATATTATATTGTTATATTACATGATATTATATAATAATATATATAAATTAAAATCTAAGTAAAAACAAGTCTGAAGAGAAACCTTTGTACAATTCTGCACTTTATTTTTTAACACTTTCATTGTAATAAAAGCTAATTAGGAGAATATAAATGTTGAAAGAAAGGTCACCTTCCTATTTGTAGAAATAAAACAAAGTTCAATTGGTGGTAAAATTATTTTTTAGGAGAAGACACACTCAGGGGTGCTCAGGCCTTATGTCCCCATGCTCATGGATCACTTCTGATGGGGTATGGGGGACCATATACAGTAACAGAGATTGAACCCAGGTCAGCTGTGTGCAAGCCATACTGTACAACGTCTCTGCCTCTGTTGATGAAACTTAATCAATATAAACCACTTAAATTGAACAATTAGTTAATACTAGTTATTTAATAGTTTTATTTAAATAATTAGCTATTTAAATAAGTATTTAAATAAAACTGGTGTCTGTACTATCCCTGAAAAATATTTGTAAAGCTATAATTCCTAGGAGCTCCTTTCTGTCAGGGAAGCAGTATTGCAGATAGTATCTATCATGCTGAATCAGTGCTCCCAAGTGAAACAGCACAATTTTAAGTGCAGTTCATTCATCCATTATATCAAATATATTAATACAATGAAAGACACTTACTACATAATATCATGCACCATATAGCACTTTTCCCATTGCATTTTCAAACTGTTATAAATTGAAAATATGTTCTTGGCACCAGACTGAATACCTGAGAAAACAACACTTTTCAAGATAGAGAAAGCTATAATTCAACTATTAATTGACAATGAAAATGTCATCAAATATAAATTCTGATGTTTATAGAAGAATGTAAACTATGTGATAAAGAAGTTATTGAGAGTGTATAGGATAATGAGGTAATAAAACAAAATACCAAATAACTAATTTTTATACCACAGCAAATCTATGATCTTTAGTTGGCACAAAAGGATTTAACTCTGAAAATGCTTAGTCTAAAAACTAGTCAATAAATGATCATCAGGGCCGGAGAGATAGCATGGAGGTAAGGCATTTGCCTTTCATGCAAAAGGTCATCGGTTCGAATCCCGGCGTCCCATATGGTCCCCCGTGCTTGCCAGGAGCAATTTCTGAGCATGGAGCCAGGAGTAATCCCTGAGCACTGCCGGGTGAGACCCAAAAACCAAAAATAAATAAATAAATAAATAAATAAATAAATAAATAAATAAATAAATAAATAAATAAATAAATGATCATCAGTGGCAAACTATGGGTGATATCTTGCCCATATGAATGTCTAGTTAAAATAAAAGTTTTCTAGAAGAAAGAGGACAGCAGAGGTAATTTTGACCATTTGGTAGTGGCGGTGTAGTAACTGTGCATTTTATATATAAGGAGAAGTACTGGGCCAATGAGACAGCTCTAAGGGAATAACACATGTGCTGCCCATGGATCCCTGGGCTTGATCTCCATCATCACTGGATTCCCCTCAGCCCTAATGTATGTAGCCTCCAAAAGAAAACATAAACATTAATACTACACCAACCCATGTTACCAGAATAATTTAATTAGCTTTTAAATATATGTGCTTAGTTAATTTACTGGAAAACTTATTCTTTCAGTGCAATTATTTTTGATGGGAAAAAAAGAAAAACCAAGTATTTTCAATAGTTTAGTTCTGACTACTATTTTATCAGACTGAACTTATTCCAGATGAGAAAAGCAACCTTGAAAATAGTATAGTTACTCACTATAAAAATTATTTTTAATTATAATATCTTGGATATTGTGGTTTAGCTTTTCATGCTGACGATCCACAGGGAATAAAATATCCATTCAAGCCAAAGAGCAATCTTTGAACAATACAGACTCAGATCAACAGAAGTATTACTAAAAACCATCAAATTGCCAGTATTTCCACAGAACTAAACAAAAAATTTTTTCCAAAAATGTTTTCTGTTCCCTGAAGAAATGAAAATTGAATCAAAGATACAGTGAAACAAGATTACTTTGTTTTATGTCATCATGGTTATAACATTAAGTAATGCATTACTAGTTTCTTTGACCTCATGAGGTGAGTGCTGATTCTTGTAATAGATTATGTAATCTATAAGGTTTCTTCCATCTCTAGGACTTTTTGGTTCCACTGTATTATGTAAATGTGAATAATTTGTGATTTACTTTGAGGAATGTGTTAAACATAGGAAATTAGAGCACCATTTTGCTTCAAAGTGAAGTCATAAAATTTCTAAACAGTAGTGATACAGCTTATGGGAGTTAATTTTATTTAACAGAAACCCATACAGTACTTACAACATGTCCAGCATCATTCTAAGAGCTTTATATATATCAACTCATTTAGACTTTATTTTCTGGATGCTTAGTCACTAAATTATTATGAAATTTAATGAGCAAGTAAACTGGCATTTATCAATAAATTATAGTGAACCACCACACACAGATATGTCTCATTTCTAATAATTAGCAATTATACAAATCTGACCAATTAAGTTTCCTTATTGAAATCCTCCACTGCTTTTAGGACAAAGTCCAAATTTCTCAGCATGTTCCAAAAGAGTGCTATAACATTTACTCTCTGTCTTCCTTTTTTCTTATCTACATCTTAAATCCTAACAATGTGCAGTTAACAAAAATGTCAAGTCATACATGCTTATGGGCTTGCTGCCTTGGTGGTCTGATATGTCCACTCCCTTCCTTTAATCTTGCCAATTTCTGTTCATGCTCAACACACATCTTAGGGAGCACCTTCCCCTAAGAGTCTACCCTGATTGCTCATGCCTGTTATGTACTAGGACTCCTATGCACCACCATCTGTATGATGAGCTCCAAAAATCACACAGGAAAAGCCAAAAAGAATGTAACTCACTCAGTTATGTTCCCATTTGTCTAAGAACTCCTTGAAGGATATTTATCTTTCATTCCTAAATCCTTAAGCCTTGTAACACAAAAACTGGTACTTGGTAGGAATAAATAAATTCTTAAGTAAAATAAAATCAATAAAGTAATATATAATCTTTGTGAGCCCTATGTTCTAAAATGGAATGTTACTAAAAATATCTGAGTAGCTAAAATGCAATAAATTACATCTATTTAATTACCAAAGAACTAACAAAGGTAATTAACTTATGTTGATTGTATCCTCTACTGACAGCTCTTAATATTAAAAAAAAAAACTAGAAATGGCAAAATGTAGAAAAACACCTTACGTTTTCTAACTGCAGGAAAGTCAACTATGGCAACTAAGTCAAATATAACAAAGATGAGAAAAAAAAAAGTCAAATATGACCACTAAGTCTTTGCATCTATACCAGCAGGTTTTAGTTCTAGGGGTTAAGTACTACTCATTGGAACTTAAGGGGCCTGGTAAAGAGTCACTGCTCTCCCAAGGGATCCAGATGGACAACCAGACTACTCACTAAGCCTGTCTACTGTTTGCATGCACTGTGCTAATTTCCTGACTTTGATGACAAATAGAGCCTTCACTTTAAGCAATTTAGCCCAAATCCCACCAATCACTCACCCATAGTCAAAGTCACTTTTGTGAACTGTTTATTGCTTTTGGAAGAAATAGTTGCCTCAAGTGAAGAGGACTATGAACCTAAACTTGGTAGAGTGGTATTCCATCAATGGGGGGAAAGAAAGTAGTATTAGCCTGTCTCCCCAAAGTGAAGGACATTCCCCAAGCAGAGATAGATAAAGAGTAACCAAAGACCACCTAACAGCAGACTGGAGGTTTCAGGGATACTACATTTCTACTTCCTCCTATCAGAAAGTTATGTGATTTATTATAGTACAGTTGTAGCATCAGCAAAACTCTGACCGTGACATACTCTCCAGGGAGGAAATAACCTAAGAATAAATTGCAAAATAAAGAAAAACATGGAAAGGAACCAGGCATTAAAGAGATTTAAAAAAAGAAAAAACTAATTGCAGTCTATAGACATTATTTGGGTCCTGGTCAAACAGATTTAAATAAAAAAGGTTTCAATATAATTATATAATCAACATATAGTTATTATTAGATATAATGCAGTTATTTAAAAATATCCTTTTAGACATGTTCTATAAATATTTTATGAGGAACATTTCATAATTTGCATCAAAATAATATATTGTGGGTGACAGAGATAATACACATGTTAAGATGCTTGCCTTGCACATAACCAACCCTAGTTGGATGCTTGTTACCACCTATGGTCTCCGCAGTGTACATAGAACTGAGTATAAGGCCTGAGCACCACTGAATATATTCAATTCCTCCCACTACACACACACACACACACACACACACACACACACACACACACAGAGAGAGGAGAGAGAGAGAAAGAGAGAGAGAGAGACTTTTGGAAGAAATGAAGGCTACAAATATTTAAACAGGATTTTCTATTTCTACATATTTTATACAAAGGATAAATAAATAGAAAAATACACTATCAAGATATCACAAAAAAGTATTAGTGAATATTTATACATGTGAAAATGTTTATCTTGCTTTTGCTTCAAGTAAAGTCCTCAAAATTTTCAACTATATGATCAAGTTCTAGCTTAACAAACATAGGTGGGTGAACTGGTTGTCAGGATGATACATACATACAAAAAAATACACATAGCATCCCTAAAAGAGTTACTGAAATTAACCAGTAAGTTCCAAATATTTTAAGGGGGCAGAGTGTCAGGACAGCAGATGTTAGGACAGCCTTGCATCTGTGGACCCAAGTTGGATTGCCAGAATTTCATATGGTCCCCAGAGCCAGATAGAAGTAATTCCTAAGTGCAGAATCAGTAATGACCCCTGCTAAGGTGTGGCCCAAAAACAAGCCAAAAATAAATAAATAAACCTCTAAAATATTTTAAGACATATCTGTGGATGTGAAATAGTGACTCAAATATGGGCAAATGGTGACCTTAGATATTTAAGAATTTATCAACTATTACCAAGGGAACTGCTGACAGTGACAAATGGAAAAAGGGGGTATCTTTTCTGGAAAGATGTGGTAAATGAGTACATAATTCAAGAAACTGGAGAGTCTTGCAGTTAAACTCCTGTTTAGGGCTGAAGTTTAGTTAGAGCTGGCTAGGCTTGCTTTGGGGCCACACCTTAGCAGGACCGGTCTTGATTGATTTAAGCTGCTGGCTTGAGGATTAAAGTAACAATAATGATGATGTGGACTGGACCCCTTAATAGCCCTTCTTGCTGCTCCGTGCCTTTCTCTTGATCCAAAAGCGGGGATCTCCAACTGCTTTGCTTAGGTTATGATCCAAAAGTGGGGGTCTCCAACTGCTTTGCTTAGGTTGTGGCAAAGTCTGGGGGCATCCGACACAAACAGCATACGCCAAGTCCGGGATTCTTTCGGGGTTATCTCCCATCTCCCTTATTATTATTATTATTTAAAAAATCCTCTTCTTACTCCAATTGGAATCATCTGGCACAAGGAGCGCCCTGCAGGACTCGCCCTTGGAGTCCGCTCAGGTCCCCCAAGACCTCCCATCTCCAGGGCAACCCAGAGCAAACGTGGGCAGATGGGTGGGGTGGGCCCGGCCTCGCCTCACTCGCACAGCGCGGCCTCCCTCCCCCGGACCGCGCCTGCCTCTCACCTGCCCGCCGCCGCCGCCGCCGGGGTCACCCCGCACCCGCGTGTCGAGCGCGTCGTGGCCCGTTTCGCGTTCGCCCCCGGAGCGGTAGATGAGGCGGAGGGGCACGATGCTCTGGCGCTCCAGGAAGCGGTTTTCGTTCCCCCGCTCCAGCTCCGTCACCGAGGAGTCGCCTTCAGGCAGCCGCGGCGGGAGTGGGGAGAAAGAGAGAGAGGGAGAAGGGAGAAGAGCAAAAGGGATGAGCCCGATGCTCCCGCGTCCGCAGACCCCACCGCCTCCGCCTCGCGGACTCCCGCGGGCAGGACGCGGAGAAGCCGCCTGGGGAGCCCAGGACCATCTCGGCTCGGCTCGGCTCGGCTCGGGCGCAGATGCCAGCGAGAGCTGCCGTGCATGCAGGCTCGGGGCCCTGAATCCGCGGACCCGTCTCTGGTCTCGTCTCATCATCCTCCGCATTCTTCTTCGGAGGGAAAGCAGAATTGCACCCAAAAGCTCCTCGAGCATCAGCGCGCCCCCCCCCCACATTTTTGGGGGGGTCTGCACGTGTCATCATCCTCTAAAATAAAATCTCCAGAACACTCGGGGCTGCCCCTTCTTCCCAAAGCCCAAGAGGGGTGTGCATGGAGGGTGATCCTGGAAAGGACGCGCCCCGACACCACCCAGGGCGTGCGGACTTACCTGCTCGGCCGCAGCGCGCCAGGGGGCAGGTCCCCAAGGCGCACAGCAGCCAGAAGGGCCAGGACGCGGCCGCTGCGCCCCGCATGATGCCCGCTGTCTGTCGGTCAGCCCAGCTCTCGTCGGATCGGAGAGAGGCTCAGGTCCTCATGGCCCAGCTGCCCGCTGCGGCCCCCCGCTGCGCTGCTCGCGGCTCGCCCCAGCCGCCCCCTCGGCGCTCCCCTGAGCTCTGCGCTGCAGCCGGCCTCCACCGCGGCGCTGCCTCAGTGCTGCATTGTGCTCCGCGGGCGCTCCCGCGGGCGGGGGCAGCCTCCGAGCGAGTGCTGCATTGGGCGCTCGGCGGCCGCCAAGTGGCTTCTGGCGCCTCCCACTCAGCCCCGGGCCAAGCTGGCCGAGCTGGGCTCCGGTGCGCGGAGCGCGGGCTCGGCGGGGAGCGAGCGCCCGGTGCCTTGGAACGCCTGCCGGGCCCCGGAGCGCCGCAGGGAGCGGAGAGCGAGCAGGAGAGTCTGCTGGGAAGTGTAGTCCGCGCCCGGCTGCGGCTCGGCGGGCTCAGCTCAGCTCAGCTCAGCTCACCACCCCGCTTCTCCCTCGGGCGGGCGCCCCTCCAAAAAGAAGAGCGCCCCGCTGGCAGGCTTCCCGGCGCCTCCGCCGTCCGAGGGCGCAGCTTCTTCTAGCCGCAGCGTCTGCCCGGAACTGTACTGAGGTTTCGCCTACATTTCACCTTGACTTCAAAATGATTCTGAGCACCATCGTCTCCTGAGCACACAGATGGGCTGTCACCCAGTCACCGTCGCTGATTGGAGCGCTTCTGTGCCCGGTGCAGTGCGCACAACCGGGCGAGACATTTTTATAAACAGCATTTCTAACAAGATAGAGGGAAGAGGCCCGGGGTTTCCCCCCAAGTGAAATCTTTCACTCACCCGGGGAGAGGCAAGGGAGGATCTTCTGAAGCAATGTGCTTTTGGAATTTAATCTAAATTTTTGATTTGGGGGGGATTTGGGCCACACCCAAGTGGTGCTCAAAGCTTACTCCTGATTCACTGCTGAGGGATCACTCCTGGCGGGGCTCAAGAGACTCTATGTGGTGTGGTATAGGGGACCGAACTGGGTTAGGTGGAAGGTGAAATGCAAGGCAAGCACCCTTACCATCCTTTGTACAAGGCCCAGCACCCTCACTATTTATTTCTCCAGCTCAGCCCAACTCTCCCCGATGCCTTGTTCTTTACTTTTTTGCCTGTCTGCTTCATACCTGGGTTTGAAAAAGCTGGTTAGGGACAAATTCCAACTAAATGATGTAGTGTTATAAATTATAGTCCTTATTTTACACTTGAGTCTCAGACTTCATTCATAGATGTTTCTGCTCTTTTGCCAGCCACTCCCTGTTCCATCTCCCTGGCGTTAGGAAATATTCTTCTACTTTCTATGGCAGAAAATGTTTTGAAAAATATTGTTTGTAATGCCATGCATTGCTGTTCTCTTTAAGACTTACTTCACTGAACTTTTGCATTAAGCCCTACAAATGCATCTGTAAAGTCGTTTGCTAGGAGTTAGGTTGAGGTTCAGTTGTCCCACAGTTCCCAGAAGGGAAAAGGAATTCCCATTCCCCTGCCCAGCAAGGACAGGGGAAGCAGTTCCAGTCGTATAGATCCGCAATAAATAATCCACAGTTATGAGGTAAAAAGAGGCAAGAAATTCGAACACAAGTCGTTTACCAGCCAGCCAGCCGCTCCAAATCCGGAGTTAGCAAACCTGCTGCAAAAGGCCCCCTCCTCTTAGCCTGCCCTCTATTTATTCAGATCCACACAGCGCCTCTCCCCTTAAAAGGGATAGGGGGAAAAGCAGGCAGAGAGAACAGAAACAAACAAATATTATAACCCCTCTATACTTCACATGCATCCATGTTTTTTCTGATGTCAGGATTTCCTTTCTTCTCGTGGTCATGGCATAGTCTTTATTGTGCTGAGATACCTTTGCTCCGTACTATTATATGAGAGTAGGAAAAGAAGTGTAAATTTTATGAAATGCTTTTTCTCCTCTACTGAGATGGTGATATAATTATTGAGTACTTGACAGTACTTAAGGGCATTATTGGTTTGGTACTCAGAAGTTACTCCCTGCAGGTGCTCGGGGACCTGTAATGTGCTGGATATAGAAACTAGGTCTCTGATATACAAATTTTATTTCGAAGTGGACAAATTTGGTAGTGCTCAGGGCTTTACTCCTGGATTAGTACACAGCAACCACTCACACTTGACAGTTCTCGGGACCATACGTGATGCCAGAGATCACATCAGCGTCAACCACCAGCCAAACGAGGCAAATATGCCTTTAATCCTAATTATCTCTCCAGGACCCAAAGCCATGCGATTTTTATCTTTCATTTTATTAATGTGAAGTATCACTTTAGTCTCCTTTGGGTCTCCTGAAAGTAGTGTTCATATATACTGCCTACTTCTATGTGTGTGTGTATATATATATATATATATATATATATATATATATATAATATACTGCCTACATGTATATACATATATTAAGACAAAATATAAAGAAGCCAGATGTGCATAATAATTGGCAAGGTCACGTAAAGCAGCTTGAGGAACCCTGATCCTCAGAAAATTGTGTAACTGCTTAATAACATATTTTTAGATAGCAAATGAATGGACAAGAGAATTATTCCATATGTACCATTAAAATCCACCTCAAAAGGCTTAGGGTAGTCGCTTGAAAAAAAAGTCTTTATTCTATATCCTACCTTGAGTCAGTGTTTCCATATGGAAAGGTCGAGAGTAGGACACACCAACATATGCCAAACATATGGTACCGATCTTCCTAGTGCTTCCCCAGAGACACCTATGTACTCAATTTACTTGGGCAAATGTGAACTGAGGAAAAGGGACTACCCCGCCCCATATACATATATTGCGGGACCTGAATAGACATTGCTACTTTGATTCATAGGACTTATTATAAGATGTGGGGGCTAGTTCCTGGAGAATAGGTTACTGGTGGATATTTGGCATACATCATACTGATGATGGCATTTATTTAGCTGCAAACAAGTTCTTAAAAAGGAAATGTTTGCTACTTTATAATGCCATTCATGTGTCTTTGCACTAGAGTGAAATTATTTTTTAAAAAATGAAAAATACTCAAGAAATTAGCCTAACATGAAAAGTGAATATTTTTAATTTTTAATGTGAAAACAAACTAATTTATCACAAGGAATGTTTTTATAAATGTGTCTATCTAGATATCCATTATAAACTTCATTTGCACAAACTATAAAAAATGAAAAATAAGGAAAAATCATAGGAACTCTGAATTGCATCTATTCAGCCAATAATATGAAATAGTACCTTAATTGTATAGTGATGAAGGAAACAGGTACACCTAAATTAAATACCTAAACAATTTATTCTATACATATCAAAAAGAATTATGGTAGACTATACAAGCTGAATTAAGTACTAGCCTTAATTATATAGCACAATACAAATGTGGTATCCTTTCTTTTGTAAGTTACCTTGGCTTTGGTACAGCCATTTATTGGGAAGATGAATAATTTTTCATAATTTTTAGGGAAAAAGGGACAGAAATAGAATTCATAGGGAAAAGATCACAGCACATATTTATAGCCTTACCTAAGGGCTAAATGATTTTGGCTTTCCCATTTAAAAAGGATGTGCATTGCATTAATCCATTATTTTTGATGTAACTTTTTCTCATGAACCAGAAGTTGCAAGCAAATTTGTCGAGGCACATTTTCTCCAGAGTGTAAGCAATATAGCATGAGAAGATTCAGGGTCTGCCACATCAAAGACATATTTAAAATCCCAGTGGTTAGGGGCATGCAAATATAATCCATCCAAAGTTAAGAACAAATTATTGCATTCTGAATTTCCCAAACATAAGGAAAGAAGCATAATGCTTGGTAGGCCTCTTTAGTTTCGAAAAGAAATTTATTTCAATTGGAAATACTGCCTTAGTGCAGTGACATTAAAGGCTGCCAGTAATGAACAGCAAAAGGCTCTCAGCCATACCATGAAGCAAGCAGAGTCTACGTGGTAGAACTGGAGTTTAAGGGAAATTCCATAGAGGAGTCACAATCTGGGCCCTGGAGGTGTTAAGAGTGAGTCCATGCCCTCTAGAGTAGAAAATTATATACTTCATAAAACAATGGATGAGAAAGATAGGCCATCACTCCATACAGAGGAACAAAAAAGTTTGGTTGTGGTAGTGTTTAGTAACTTTGCATTTAGTAACCTCAATACTTAAACGTTAAACACTATTGTAACTATATTGCCTAAATTATAATAAAAGCACAAAAAATAATAAGACAAAGCTATCATTGTGGTCACAGCCAACAAACAAGAGCTATAGCCCTGACAGTTCTACTAGGTCATAATATTGGGCAGAAATAGCAATAATTAAAAAAAAAAGAAACAGCAATAATTTATTGAAAGATAGACTCAAGCATATCTAGAACTAAGTACAGAACCAGATGAAGCAAGGGAACTGTGTGGACTGGCAGACTAGAATCCCATCTCACCCATCACTGATTCATTATTTCCTCTCCCTCACCTTATACTTATAGGTGTGTGAGAAATCCCTTAAAATCACACAAAAAGGGAGGAAAACAGTCTATTGACTAGTTTGTTCTGTGGGTGCTATCTGAAAGCAACTATAAGTTGACACTGAAAACTAGTCCACTGGGAATTTCATTCAACTGGTATATCTGTTCACCACCCGCTTTGTGTAGAAAGATAAATTGCTGTAGTTGTATTTGTGGATTTATGGGCACTGTGAAAAGACCTAATTGATATTAAAGGATTTGGAAATAGATTGGAAGACTGCACACAGAGGTAGAGATACAAGACATATTGGGGAGTGAATATGAATTGTGAGCATCTGCACATTACCAGTTGATAATATATTAATGCTAACACAATGACCATGATAAAGGATGAAGGCTATGTATGGGCTAATCACCAAAGTGGATCCATTTTCATGTGTCCAACCTGCTAAAAACAAATACTGAGGTCCTGGAAGGGCTTAATACGTAATGAAACCAAACAGCAGGCACTTAATAGTTCATCCTACTGTACACATAACCCAAGAGTGAAATATTCCAAGTATTAAATTGTCCTTCTTGCTAACATTACTTTCGTCATTTGTTTCTGAGCCACAGTGGCACTGAGGGGTTACTCCTGGTTCTTTACTCAGAAATCACTCCTATGGGATGCTAAGGATCGAACTCAGATCAGCCTCATGAAAGGCAAATGCCTTACTTGCTCTACTGCTCCAGCCTTACATTACCACTTCTTTAGCTTGACAGATTGTTGTTTGATTGGGGGGGGGGGGGCACTTCTTGCTTTATGGGAAAAGGGCTCAAGGGCTACTTCCTGTTTTGTGCTCAAAAGTGCCTATAATCGTACTCAGGGGAACATGTATACCAGGAATCAAATTTGGGGTTCATGTAAGCAAAGCACTGTTTTTTCTTTTATTCCAGGTTTGTTTCTTATTCATGGCATTAGGGTAAGATATTTTGTGTACTTCCCCAGGATACTGTGTTAAATACAAAAGTTTGAGAAAACAGGTTCATAATCAGGTTGGTGACCTACTAAATCACCCAGAAGCTGTCTATAGATTATTATACTGGACTGTAGGATCAACAAAGCCTTGCTTAGAGAGCATATTTTGAAGATGTAATCTTTCATCATACTGTGTTTGTTTCCAGCTCAAAATATATTGTGGACCAGAGTGACAGCATAGTGGGTAAAGCAATTGCTTTGCATTTGGCTGATCCCAGTTCAATTCCCAGCATCCCAAATGGTTTGGAGCCTCCCAGTATTCCTGAATACAACAGCCAGATCAAGTCCTAAAAAATTTTTTTAAATTGCTGTTACAGCTAAAAGGCATAGGTTTTGGAACCAATAGAAGCAAGTGCCTTGTACTATTTCTAAAGCTTTGCAAAAATCTTTATTTTGATTACCAAGAGTTTTTCCAGAGTGTTCTTTGTTTTGTTTTGGTGAATGGAATTTTAAGGCTACTTCATCTAATATTACCTGTAAACCGAATGCTGCTAATCAGTGAACACTGGTTTGGCAAGCCAGGTCCTGCATTTAAAAAAAAAAAAAAAACCAATTAAGCATAATAACTTACTCAAATAAAAGGTAGGCTCTCATAATACTGCTTCTGTATGGAAAAGGAAAGTGTTCTAGAATTTGTGATAATAAGGATGCCATGAAACTTTCCATGTAGTGTATTAAAATCTATAACTAATGTAGCTAAAGGATTAAGCTGGACTTTTGACTTAGCCGTGTGCATCATTCCTTCATTGTTTCTCCAGTTCAAAGCTAGAAATAATCATAGCAGTTATGTGTCAATCCATCTTTTGAGTAATCTACATTAAAGACCTTTTAGGAGTGGTTGACCACACTTGAGATGCTGCTGGGCAAACTATATAGTGCATGGGATTGAGTAAAGGCCTTTCACAGGAAAACTATGAGCTCTGGTCCATTGAGCTATATGATTGATCCAACTTCAAAACTTGTAACATGCCAGTCTCATGTTTTAAGATCCAAATAAATCCTTGAAGGGTTTAATTTACATTATGCTTAAAAGCCTTCCATATCTTGTTGGAAGAGGCCTCATCATCACCTCTACATTTTGTTTTTGGGGTCACTCAAGACAGTGCTCATATGAAATGCTGGGATCCAATTGGGATAAACTATGTGCAAAGCAAGTGTCTTAACTTCTATTTCACTGGTCCTCTAGGTATTGCTCTTGATTTTTTAGAGATGTAAAAGTAAAATCTTATTCTTTCAAGCGAACTAAGTATCCGCTCTTCTGAGATCTCTGGTTAAATTCCCTGAACTATATATGGTCCCTTAGCATGGTCAGGAATAATCACTGAATACCAAGTATAATCCAAAAACAAAACCAAAGCAAACAACACTTGGAAATTTTGGTATACTTGAGGTCTTAAAACTACTTTAAAAATTCAGTATTTAAAATGTTATGGGGCTAAAGAGATAGTATAGGGTTATTAAGGCATTTGAATACAGCTGAAATAACAGAAACATTTGATCCCAAGGACTAGAACCCCTGAGCACTGGATGCAGAGTTAGAGAGTTACAAGTGGGGGCCGGAGAGATAGCATGGAGGTAAGTCATTTGCCTTTCATGCAGAAGGTCGGTGGTTCACATCCCGGCATCCCATATGGTCCCCCGACCGTGCCAGGAGCGATTTCTGAGCATAGAGCCAGGAGTAAACCCTGAGTGCTGCCGAGTGTGACCCAAAAACAAAACAAAAAGAACTACAAGTGACTGTTACCCCTTGGATTGAACCAACAGTCCAATAAGAAATTATTGGAAAGGGCATCACATGAGAGGTCCTCTTTCCCCCAAAAGCTTTAATAGTAAAGTTTAGCTATTTTGCTATATATAGGGGTTCAATTTATCATTTTTGCTTTACAACATATCAGCTTACTTGGGGAAACCTGTGTCTCTGACATACAAACCACACACTCCAGCTTACTATATCTCATATATCCTTGTCAAGTTTGTTTTTAAATATTAAAAATTAATATTAAAATTAAGTGAAAATATTGCAGGGGAGTCAGGGGAACAGCACAGTATGCCAGGTGTTTGTCTTGCATGCAGCTGACCTAGATTCGATCCCTGGCATCCCATATGGTTCCCCAAGCCTGCCAAGATTAACCTCAAGCACCACAGGGTGTGGTATCCCTCCAAAATAAAGCATTATGAGGAAAAATTGAACTACTGTAGATGGTAGACATTATTACTCCAATGTCAAAATATTGTACAGCAAATTTAAATGTCACTTAAAATTTAGAAAATTTGGAATATGTAATGATGATGAAAAGAAAAATCTACAAGGACTCTCCAATGCTTTCACCATGTAGGTTTTTAGAGGCTGTATAAGACCTGAAAGATTCATGGACACACATCACATTCTACAGAATGCTTAACAATCACAGTAAAGTATTGTATATGCAAGTACATGCATGTATGCACTTTAAAGGATTCTCTAAAAACCTACTCAGGATGCTGATAAATTATTGGAAAGCTGGAAGTTAATTATAGTCCTCATTGTCAAAAAAAGATACATCAAAACACATGAACTATTAGAAACCAAATAGGGCTTTAGATATTGAATAGTAATCAGTTAATTTTTAGCAACAATTGAGCCAGGTAGATAGCACAGGGGTAGGGTGTTTGCTTTGCATGCAGCCAACACAGGTTGAAACTCAGTTCAATTCCTGGCATCTCATATGGTCCCCTGGGCCTGCCAGTGGCAATTTCTGAGGGCAGAGCCAGGAGTAACTGAGCACTATGGATGTCATCCAAAAACCAAAAAGAAAAAAAAAACTGCTTAGCAACTAATTAACATTAATGTCACTAATCCTTAATATACAAGTGTCCTAGTTTAAACATCTCACTCATATGCAAAAACAAAGGCAAATACCTTTCATAGATAAGAATTTTTAAATGTTAATTCCTACATAATTTTGGATCACACTTAGCAGTATTGAGGGGAACATTAAATGCAAGGATTCAAATCTGTAGCTCCTGAATACCAAAGTATGCATTTCAACCTATTGAGCTGTATTTCTTTTCTCTTCTTTAAATTACTAAATAGCCATGTGCCTAACTAAAGGCAATTCTCACATATTATTTCAAAATGTTTGTCTACAGCTGAACTGCATAGTAGAGGTTAAGGCACTTGCCTCGCCTTGAGTACAATCAACCCAGATTCAATACCCAGAACTGTTTATGGACCCCATGCACAATCAGGACTGACTCCATTGCAGAGAGCTGTGTGCCACACTAACACCCTACCCTTTCCAAAGAAACAAACAACTCATCTAAAGTCCAGTATAATTTCTCATATCATTTCCTGATACCAAATTAGGGAGAAAGATTAAAAAAATATTTCAAAGATCAATACAAACAATGGGACATTTTTATTTTATGTGGTAGGTTGGTTAAGTTTTCTTCTTCGTGTATGCTAATTAGCTCTAACAAATAATATCACTCTTAGGTACCAATATATCAGTATTGTCCAACTAGGATATACCTCCAAATGCCCATATTTCTAGAAAATTTTTAGAATGAAAAACATTTTTTTCCTTTTCTGGTTAAGGTCTTAAAAGCAGTACTGTTTGTAAAAGTACAGATTTAAAAGCAATGTCATTGTAGAAACTTAATAATATGTTAATAATGCTAATATTTGTGTTCAAATTTTCACTTGAAATTACTTCAGTGAAATAAACCAAGTCATTCATAATAATTCTTAGTGAACAATTATGAACATATTGTGTAAAATAAGATAGGTCACAAGTATAACTTTTCTATAACAGGTATTCGATTCTGTAGAAAAATGCAAATACCATCTTTATTATTTACATTCATTTCTGTAAACAAAGTTGAAAAAAGTATTGTTTATAAAAATATAATCAACCACAATAAAAGGCTTTTTTAAAATCTAAAAGCCCGTAAATGTAGAAGTTGATGGAGAAGAGAAAAACATTGACAGTAGCTTATCTGAATTTTCCTCTTCCCAAATATCTAAAACATCACATATACCACTGTTTTCAGTGTAGCTTGTGAAACCCAAGAATTCTGATTTCTCTTCACTTGTCTGAAATATATCCAGTAGAGATTGTACTGGTGAACTACAAATTATACTTCCTTCTCGTGCAATGAACTCAGTTCTTTTCTTAGCTAATTCCACACGTGGTATTTTATTTCTTCCTAATAATATTTTTACTTTTCGGTGGATTTTACCAGATGGTAGATCATCTATGTTCTTGATGTCACATCCTTTAGATTCCTCAGGAACTTGGGGTGGAGCTTTTACATCAATTCTTAGATACTCATATGGATCTTTCATTTCCAATTGATCAGAATCTTGACCACATACTGAATGAAGGTGTTTTACCTTCAGATCATTTGCTGGATTAAGCCCAGAATCTGACTTTTGTTTCAGTTGAGATAAAGATGCACTATTGTCTACCTGGTAATGAGAAATTTGTACAGATGTTTGTAGACTACAATGAGAGTGATTGACACTAAGTTCTTCAAAATCATTTTCATTTATAATTAATTGTTCAGAAGTGTCAAGGATATGTCCCTCTTTATTTTTATCTGGAGGTAGATGTGTAAGATTTTGCTTTAAATCATCTTCAGCTGGACTTAGCAAAGTACATTTATTAGTTGTTTCATCATGAAGTCCTCTCAATCCACTTGCAGGACAGGGATTGGGTTCTGAAATAAACACAAACTTTTGTTCAGGTTCCTGGATTTCTTTGTCTAGGAAATTTTGTTCGATCACCTGTATATTACTTTCCCTGAAGTCTTTCTGAGAAATATGTTGCAGTTTTAGCTTTCCTTTTGGTTCAGTCTTTTTCAGGATATTTGCAGTAACAGAAGAAAGGGATCCAGCACTGTACTTTATTCTTTATAGGAAGAAAAAATTTTAAGTTAAAATAATTTTGATAATTCCTGAATGTTATTATAAAATAAAAATCTGTAAATCATTAAATCTACTTAAGACTATTTTAACTTAGAGAATAAGAAAATTCTATTTAAAATTCAGAATCTTAACATTTTGTCAAATTTACTTCAAATTTTTTGTTTGTTTGTTTGTTTTGGTTTTTGGGCCACACCCAGCCGTGCTCAGGGGTCACTTATTGCTCAGGCTCAGAAATCGCTCCTGGCAGGCACAGGGGACCATATGGGACAACGGAATTCGAACCAACCATCTTAGGTCCTGGTCGGCTGCTTGCAAGGCAAACGCCACTGTGCTATCTCTCTGGCCCCTACTTCAGATATTTCTAATTAATTCACCTTTATTTATATTATGTGATCTCATTTACTAGCAAGGTGAAGGATGAATACATAACTGGAACTATTTAAGCATAATATATCTAATATTAAGTAAGCTGAAAAATAATCTTTATATTTCTAAAGATGAAAAACTGTGGCTGGTACAATAATATAGTGGGTAGAACACTTTAATTACACAGGTAAGTAGATTTTAATTCATGACTCAAACAAATAAAACTTTATCTTTTCCCTATGAATCTGAGACTTCAAAAGAATAACCTCCCTTATATTAGTTAAAAAATTATATTTACAGTTCATAGTCCAACTACAAATAAAACGATGAACAATTAGTACTTCAGTTTTATATCATTATTTGACAACAAAACCTCTTTTTATTTAAGTTTGATTCTTTGGAATTCCAGTGTGTATTAGACAATCCTTGAAAAAATGTAGAATAAAAAAAGTTAAGGGGCCAGCGAGGTGGAGCTAGAGGCAAGGTGTCTGCCTTGCAAGCATTAGCCAAGGAAGGACTGCAGTTTTATGGTCCCCCAAGCCAGGGGCAATTTCTGAGCACTTAGCCAGGAATAACCCCTGAGCATCAAATGGGTGTGGCCGGAGGAGGAGGAGGAGGAGGAGGAGGAGGAGGAGGAGGAGGAGGAGGAGGAGGAGGAGGAGGAGGAGGAGGAAAAAAAAAAAAAGAAAATAGCACTAATCCCAAATCCTTGTTAAGTAACCTACCACAGATAAAAACAGATAAAAAAGATAAATAAAAAAGATAAATAGCACTAATCCCAAATCCTTGTTAAGTAACCTACCACAGATAAAAACTCATGCTGATAATTAATAATCAGTATATATGTACTTAGAATATTTTTGGTAGACTGAGAGAATTCTAAAGTCTTCTAGAAGTCTATATACCATACACATTTTAGTAATCAGCAGTACGACATTCCAAGTATAATGTTGAATCTTAAAGAACTATAGAAATTTAAGATCTAAGAATACTTCCAAATTGATGTAGTAAAGTATAAACTTTCTAGTTTATTTTGAAACTATAACTTGATATTGCCTACTTTGTATGTTAAACCATAAGACTAATCTTAAAACTGGACTGGAGAGATAATGCAGCAGTTAAGTAAATTGTTTTGCATGCAGACAGCTGTAGTTCAATCTGGGACACCCTATATGGTCCCTTGAGCACCTCCAGGAGTGATCTCTGAGCATAGTCAGGGCCCTGAGCATCTCTGGGTATAGCCCCCAAACAAAAACAAATAATAAAGATAAATGTAGGGCCCAGCAATAGCATAGCCCATCCCAGGACAGACCAGGATTCAATCCCCAGCATCAAATGGTTCCCCCAAGCCTGCCAGGAGCGATTTCTGAGCACTGAGCAATAAGTGACCCCTGAGTGCCACTGGGTGGCCCAAAAACCAAAAAAATAAACAAAGATAAATCTAAAAGCAGATATTAAGAACTGAATAACCTTCTGAGCTATTATTAGTCTAATAGTATATTGATGTGAAATTATGTCTATTAGACTTAGGTTTATAAAAAAAAAAAAAGATAATTAGGATCATTTTGTCAATGTGCAATTTTCACACACCAAATTTTATTATTTGCAGTTATTTTCCTAAAACATTTGTTGGAATATAACCCCAAATGAGTATTTGTTTACATAGTGTTTGTGGCTATTTTTGATGTATAATAAAAAATTGAAAAGTTAGAACAGAGATCTTACGATTCACAAACTCTAAAATATTTTCTATTTGCTTCTTTATAGAAAAAAGTTTGTCAATTATCTTCTAAACATATTCAGAAGAGAAGTGTTTTTGAGGGTGACATTACCACACCTAGTGACGCTCAGAGGTTATTCCTGACTTCCTGACTCCTGAAAATGCTTGGCCACACACAATATGGGATGCCAAGGATTGAACCTGGGATGAGCTTGTGGAAAGCAAGTGACCTATGGGCTGTCAATCTTTTTTATTGTTTTATTTTGGTTTTTGGGCCACACCTTGTGACTCTCAGGAGTTACTCCTGGCTACATGCTTAGAAATCGCTCTTGGCTTAAGGACCATATGGGACATTAGGGATTGAACGCAGGTCCATCCTGGGTCAGCTGCAAGCAATTAAGCGCCCTACACCACTGTGCTATAGCTCAGGCCCCAATCTATTTTATTATCAATAACTCATTTAAATACTGTGCTTACAAGTTCATTCATAATACTTCGTTTCTTGTTTCAGAAACAAGTTATTCTATATTTTATGAGTACCAGTCACACAATGTACTGAATCCTTCACAAGTTCAGATTTCCTTTCTGCCTCTCTGGCAGACATCCCTCCCCCAATTTCTCCTCCACCTCTCCCTTTTAGGCACTGGTTTCCTATATTGTTACTGAGGGATATCATGCCTATCAATTTACTTCCTTTCAGCACCCAATTCTTGTCCACATTAATAATTTTCAACTAGCACTGTCACAGTGGTACCTTCTCTGCCCTAATTGTACTCCCCTGCTATTTTGGCAAGCTTCCTACCATGGACTGGTCCTTCTAGCCTTCACATACCTCTATTGTTTTTGAATATTAACATACTATCTTTTTTTATAATATCCCACAAATGAGTGCAATTATTCTAAATCTATTTAACTCAACTATTATAATACTCCTAGGAGAGAATCTTAAGTGTCATTTAAGGTAAGAAACTTTTGGTAGTAGGGAAAGGGATTGAGAAAAAACAAATCAGTTCTTAAATGTAGACACATCCTGAAAACACATAATTCTAAAAGAATATTTTAGTTTAATATTCTAATAAATTTGAAACTTAAGAATAAGTTACCTTTTCTTTTTAGGCATGTCTCTTTCGTACTCCACAAAATCAAAGACAAACTTAGATACAATATCGTCAACTATTTGGTAATTATTACTCTGTGCAAAGTTCCTGTGCTGCTCACTGAGAAGATGCTAAAACAAAACAAAGAATATAAACAATATTTTACATTTAATTATATGATTATTTTTTGTCTTGGTAAGATAAAACTCCCAGGGTCAAAATCCTTTTGAGGAGGTAGAATCTCTAAGCTACTTTATTAATTTGCTAGCATATAGGAGTTGTAGCTTACAGCATAACATGGTCAAGAACAAGCTTTATTTGTTTCTACAGTTTTATCTTTTCACAGATTTTAACTTTAGATCATTTGTATTTCCAGAGACAAAATTCTCCAGTGATATCACATACATTATGAAAGTCTTTCCTCACAAAATTTAAAACATTACTATATTATGTCCAAAAATGTTAAAAAACGAGAAATGTTTATAATGTAAAAAGAAACACTAAATATAGTCACATCCAGTTTGTTAGAAGACTAATTTGTTAATTCAAATAAAGAAAACAATCTCCAATTTTTATGTAGCTCCCTACTAACTAGTCTTTTTATTCACCTATTAAGTCTTGATTTACACATCACCCAGTTGAGCTTTCTATGTCTTCCATTCTATATTATCATACTTTTTATAGAACTTTTGTGACACTCATCCAACTTGCATCTATTAAATATCTTCCCTGCCAGTCTTTAACAGGTTTATAGGAAAATACATTTGTCTTGTTTAATTCCCAGTAGTAAAATTTTAAACAAATGCTTTGAATGCAAGTGAAACTAAATCAGTGTGAAATCTAAGATTTAAAAAGCAATCCTTTATTCCACTTTTCAGTTTCTTTTTTATTTTAATTTATTCATTGTGAATTTATAAACTTATTCATGATTGGATTTCAGGCATACAATGTTTCAATACCAAATGGGATTCATTCTTTGGTTGCAAAAATGGTTTAACATATGCAAGTTAATTGACATAATACAAAATGTCAACTATAAAAAGTAATAATATATTATCAGATACAGTGAAAAGCTTTTGACAAGATCCAGCACCCATTCATGGTAAAAATGCTCAACAGGGGCTAGAGAGATAGCACTGTGGGTAAAGTACTTGCCTGGCATTACCCTGGGTTTGATCCTAGGCATCCAATATGGTTCCTGAGCACTGCCATATTAAAAAAATACAATTCAATTCATAATTGTGTCTCAGAAAATCAAATACCTAGTTATTGATTTAACTAAAGAGATGGAAGATGTATAACAAAGAAAAAAAACAAAAATCTTTAAGAAATAAAAGATGCTGGAACTCAAAACAGAGGGTAGGTGCTTGCCTTGCATATGGCTAACCTGTGAGGTCATCCCTAACATCCCATATGATCCTTTACCCATCAAAAAATGGGAAGAAGAAATGAACAGACAACTCCTCAAGAACTACAACTGGTCAAAAGAAACATGAAAAAACACTCCACATCACTAATAATAAGGTAGATGAAAATCAAAACAACAATGAGGTACCATCTCACACCAGAGACTGGCACACATCAAAGAATAATAATAATCAGTGCTGGCGAGGATGTGGGGAGAAAGGAACTCTTATTCACTGCTGGTGGGAATGCCATCTAGATGAGCCTTTATGGAAAACAATATGGAGATTCCTCAAAAAACTGGAAATTGAGCACCCATATGATCCAGCTATACTACTCCTAGGGATATACACTACACAAAACGCAATATAAAAAATGCCCTCTGCGCTCCTGTATTCATTGCAGCACTATTTACAATAGCCAGAATCTGGAAACAACCCAGATGCCCAACAACAGATAAGTGGCTAAAGTAACTGTGGTACATATATACAATGGAATACTATGCATTCGTCAGGAAAAATGAAGTCATAAAATTTCCCTATACATGAATGGACATGGAAACTATTACGCTAAGTGAAGTAAGTCAGAGAGAGAGAAATAGACATAGAATAATCTCATTCATCTATGGGTTTTAAGAAAAATAAAAGACATTATTGTAATAATATACATAGACAATAGAGATGAGGGCTGGAAGGACAGGGCCCCAGTATGACACTTAACACAAAGAGCGGTGAGTTCAGTTAGAGAAATAATTACAGTGACATAACAATGGTAATGAGTGAGAGAAATAGAATGCCTGTCTAGAATACTGGCAAGGCGTGGAGAAGAGAGATGGAGTGGGGACACTGGTGGTGGGAATGTTACACTGGTGAAGAGAGGTGTTCTTTTTTATGACTGAAACCCAACTACAAACATGTTTGTAATCATGGTGCTTAAATAAATATATTAATACAAAGAAAACAAATCATATGACCCTTTCAGCATAGTAGGAATGATCCCTGAGCACAGAGCCAGGAGTAAGCCCTGAGCACAGCTGGGCATGGGCTGGGCAGAATGAGGAAGGGAAAGAGGGAGGAAGAGAGGGAAGTTAAGAGGGAGAGAGTAGGGAGGGAGGAAATAAAAGAATAGAGGACACAGGAAATGAAAACACACCCTACTCATGAATTGAGAGGATTAATGATCAATATCTTTAAAATAGAATACCTCCCCAGAGCATTATGCAAATTCAATCCTTATAAAAGATATCTATGTTATTTTTTTTTTTTTTTTTCAAAAAAATAGATCAAGCAGACCTGAAACTCAGATGGAAAAATAAAAAAACCTCACCCAAATAGCCAAAGCAATTCTTGGGAAGAGGGAAGAGGCATCACATTCCCCAACTTCAAACTGTACTACAGAACAGAAATAATTTTAACAATGTAGTACTGGAATAAAAACAGATCCGCATATCAATGGAATTGAGATAAAAATCCAGACACTCTCAGACCAGCTAATCTTCAATAAAGAAGAAAAAGGAAAAAAAAAAAAAAAAAAAAAAGACCAAGGAAAGTATGTATCTTTAAGCACTGCTAGGAAAACAAAGTCAAAACAAAATATGGTAGGGGCCACACAAAGTGATTGCACAACAGGTAGGGCGCATTTTTGCCTTTCATATGAACATCCTGAGTTCAAACCCCAGTATCTCATACAGTTAGCCCAAGCCTGCCAGGATTGATTTCTGAACACAGAGCTAGAAATAACTTCTGAGCACCATGGGGTATGCCCTCAAACAAACAAAAAATGCTAAAGACATATTTTGTTGATAGCACAGCAAGAAGGATGTCTACCTTGCAAGCGGCTGTGTTTGAACACTAATATCCCATATAGTTGGTCCCTACAGCCCACTAGGTCCCTAGAATCACTAGGAGTGACTTCTGAATGCACAGCTAACCAGAAAGCGCTTATCATCCAAAAATCAAAAACCACAATTAAAAAAAAAAAACAAATTGGGTCAAGACTTTAAAATCAGAACTGAATATAAAGTTACATCATAAAGGAAAATGCAGGCAGGATTCTCTGAAGCTAAAGGTGTTGTCAAGGATAAAACTCCACGTCCAAGCAAGAAATATAAACAAATGAAATTGCCTAAAATAAGAAGCTTCTGTACCTCAAATAAAATGAATACCAAAATACAAAGACAGCCAACAGACTGGGAAAAATTATTTGTCCACTAATTATCTGGTAAGAGGTTGATATAAAAGATATATAAGGCAATGATAGAACATTACAAGAAAATAACATCCAACCCCAGAACAGAATTATTCTCACAGAAGAAATATAAATGGCCAAAAGGTCCCCAAAGCAAAGCCAAGAGTGACTCAAAAACAAAAGCTATGGAGGGGGTGGAGCAATAGCACAGCAGGTGGGCATTTGCTTTGCACACAGCTGACCCAGTTTGATCCCTGGCATCCCATTGTCCTCCCAGCCTGGCAGCAGCAATTTCTGAGCATAGAACTGCTGCCAGGTGTGGCCCCAAAATAAACAAGTAATAATAATAATAATAATAATAATAATAAAAAGTAGTAATCGCAACACCTCTAATTTTTCTTTCTTCTGACCATTAGTCAACTGGTTATTAATGGCCAGTTGTTAGCCTCAATATTTTCTGAGAATTAAATTAGGCAAAGTAATATAAAATGTTATCTTTCTACTAACCATCCTATAAAACATCATTTTCAGGATATATTTCCATGATGTTCACTGAAGGCACTGACTAGAAGAAGGTCACAATTTATTGAAAAAATGCTAGTTGTTTTTTCCTTTGTTTTTGGTTTTTCGGTCACACCTGGCAGCCGGCAGCACTCGGGTTACTCCTGGCTCTACCTCAGAAATGGCAGCTCAGGGGACCATATGAGATGCTGGGATTCGAACCACCATCCTTCTGCATGCAAAGAAAATGCCCTACCTCGACGCTATCACAATGCAGTCCATAGAGATTATTTTTTAATGTGTTTCCATTTGATTTTTTTTAACTTTATACAGGATATACCTTGCAGCATTCAGAGGCTACTCCTGGCTCTGTGTTCCTTCCAAGTCACAGGCAATATAGGAATTAGATTGGGGGCAGTCACATTTAAAAAATTTTATCCCTATATTATCTGTCCTGTTCAGTTTAAGATTCTATCAAAAAGAAGCATATATCACTTAAAAATTATTAAGTTGTAAACCACAAATCACAAGTTAATTCAGTTTTAGAACTACCAGGGGTCCTCAAACTTTTTAAACAGGGGGCCAGTTCACTGTCCCTCAGACCATTGGAGGGTCTGACTATAGTAAAAACAAAACTTATGAACAAATTCTTATGCATACTGCATATATCTTATTTTGCAATGAAGAAACAAAACAGATACAAATACAATATGTCGCCCGTGGGCCATAGTTTGAGGACCACTGATCCCTAAATAATTACACTTACAGTTTCAAGATCTTCATATTTCTGCAAGCAACATTCACAGTATCCCTTTTTCTTCTTCTCTTTCACTTGAAGCTGAACTGGGATTCCACTGCATTTTTCACCATCTGCTCTGATTCTGATAGAAATATGTGGTAAAGCAATTAATTGTTGAACATACGAAGAAATTTGATCCTTAACCATTAAACAATTTGATATAATATGCATAAACAATTTGGAAACAACCAATATGCTCTTCAACAGATGAATGGCTAAAGAAACTATGGTATAATATCATACAGCCGTCAGAAGAGATGAAGTCATGAAACTTTCCTATATATGGATGTACATGGAATCTCTTATGCTGAGTGAAATAAGTCAGAGGGAGAGAGAGACACAGAATAGTATCACTCATCCTTGGGTTTTAAGAAAAATAAAAGACATTTTTGTAATAATTATCAGAGACAGTAGAGAAGAGGGCTGGAAGGTCCAGCTAACGATATAGGAAGCTCACCACAAAGAGTGATGAGTGCAGTTAGAGAAATAACTACACTGACAACTAACATAACAATGTGAATGAGGAAAATAGAAAGCCTGTCTGATATACAGGCAGGGGGAGGGGGTGGGGTAAGGAGGTGGGAGATTTGGGGCATTGGTGATGGGAATGTTGCACTGGTGAAGGAGAGGTGTTCTTTATATGACTGAAACGCAGTGACTATCATGCTGTAATCAAATTGTAAAATAAAGATATTTTAAAAAATTGAACAGTACAGGAGAGCTAAATTATTGCTTTTTTAGAAATATACAGTATGGACAAAGGTCACTAAAATTTTTTTTAAATAGAAAAACAAAAACAAAACAAAAAAATGTCAATTGTCTTTGATCATTACTTTTTTTGTTTGGGGGCCGGAGAGATAGCAGAGATAGGGCGTTTGCCTGGCATGCAGAAGGACAGTGGTTCGAATCCCGGCATCCCATTATAGTCCCCGGAGCCTGCCAGGAGTGATTCCTGAGCATAGAGCCAGGAGTAACCCCTGAGCACTGCTGGGTGTGACCCAAAAAAAAAAAAACTTTTTTTTGTTTGGGGGCAACACTCAGCAGTGCTCAGGGCTTAATCATGGTGGGGTTGAAGGACCATCTGGGATGCCTGGATCATATCTGAGTTAGCCATGTGCAAGGCAAACACTCTACATACTGTAGCATCACTCCAGCCCTTAATCATTACTTTTGAAGAAATTAAAAGGCAAACCAAAAATATAAGTATCACTTAAGAGAAACAACAAACAGCTTGTGTGTTTGTTTCCTTTGGGGGGGGTTTGGACACACCCAGTGGTGCTCAGGGGTTATTCTTGGCACTGCACTCAGAAATCACTCCTGGCAGACTTGGGAACCATATGGGATGCTGGGAATCAAACCCAGTTCAGCCGTTGCAAGGCAAACGACCTACCTGCTGTGTTACTGCTCTGGCCCCACAAACATTTTATTTACTTTTTTTGTTTGTTTTGCTTTTTTGGGATCACACCTGGCAACGCTCAGGGGTTACTCCTGGGCTCTACACTCAGAAATCGCTCCTGGCAGGTTCGTTAGCATTCTTCTGCATGCAAGGCAAACATCCTACCTCCATGCTGTATCTCCGGGCCCATTTACAAATATTTTCAAGCCCAACTGCCCTACAGTCTAAATGTGATACACTTAAAGAGAGATTTAGAGTTAATCCTAGCAAATGGATATTAAAAAGATATATAAGACCAGAGAGAAAGTAAAGGTGGGCTAAGGCCTATGATTTGACTTGCATGTAGGCCTTTGTAAAGCTGATATTAAATGCCATACAAGTACCCAGAACATCATTGGATACAGCATTGGAGAACCCCCCCAGTACCACATGTTGGCTCGAATAGTCCCCCCCCATCAGCAGTCAGAACAGTGTACTATCCTTGGGTCCTGCAGTGAATAACTGACTCAGATGGTCAATTATTTCCATGAGGCCTTCTGGGTCTCCAGAACTTACCACTTGGGAGAGAGAACCAAAATACTGACTAAAAAACACACCAGGCACGTTAATAAATAACCTTTAAAAACAAACAACAAACAACTAAAAGGATGAAAAATAACTTGAGGATTAGACTAACCTTAATTTAACCTGAGTTTGCTTTTGGGAACTAGATGATTTATCTACATCAAATGGGCTGGCAGGCTTCTGAATAGAGTAATTGATAATAGGCATATTGGCAAGCTGAAGATAAAATGGCCTGTAAAGTCTGAAAGAGTAAAAAAAATATGATGTATTTTAAATCTTTCACCTCAAAATCATTTAATTCATCTGAAATCTTGAAGCATAGAAAGAATTATCCTTCCCAATGTGTAGATCCATTTTTAAAGCAAATTTAAATTATAATATACACATAAAATTCACTATCTTTATCATTTTAAGCACATTCATAATATTTTGTAAGCATTAACAACATTCAACTCCAAAACACTTTTCAACCTAACATATATACCAATTAAACAGTAACCCACTATTCTCCCTATTCCACTGGCTCATATCTATTACCATCCACTTTTTCTGATGACTCCAATCAAGCTAGGTATCTCTAAAGGGAAGCATGCAATAAATTCCCTCTTAAATCACTAAGCATAATGTTCCTCAAAGCTCATCTAAGTAACGAGGACAAATTAAATTTCCCCTTTAAGGTTGGATGATAGTGTATTGTATATGTCTCATTAAACATTCATCTGTTATTGGATATATGGCTATTCTTCTGCCCCTTGATTATACTGAGAAGTCCCACTCTAAAGGATATGAGGTGGTAATTTGGTTTTATTTTGGATTTCTCTTATGATCAGTGATGTCTGACATATTTTCATATGCTATTTGGCAATTGCATACCTTAGAGAAATGACAATTTGGTGTTCTGCCTATTTTTTAATCAGGTGAATGGTTTTCCTTGAATTCTTAATTAAATATAAAATGTTCAAGTATTTGTTTCTTCAAGTTGGTACCTTTCACTTCCATGTTATTTGATACACAGAAATACCTAATTCTGATATAGAGTAAAATTACTCTTATCTTTGTTGCTTGTGTTTTTGGTGTCACAGCTAAGAAATTACTACCAAATGCAATGTCTGTCATAAAGCTTTTTACAAGCTCCTTCCAATAAAAGTTTTATTATAATTTTAATAATGATCAACTTTATTCTTTTGTTATAAAAAACTTTTTTTTTTTTGGTTTTTGGGCCACACCCAGTAACGCTCAGGGGTTACTCCTGGCTATGTGCTCAGAAGTTGCTCCTGGCTTGGGGGACCATATGGGACACCGGGGGATCTAACCGCAGTCCGTCCAAGGCTAGCGCAGGCAAGGCAGGCACCTTACCTTTAGTGCCACTGCCCGGTCCCATAAAAAACTATTTTTGCATAGTTTTCTCAATACTATTTGTTGGGGAAAAAAACACCCCTTTGCCACTGAATAAGGATTTGTCATTCTTGTCAAATATAGTTTTACCATACACGTAAAGATTCATTTCAAGGGGACCGTAGAGATAGCATACAGAAGGATGGTGGTTCGAATCCTGGCATCCCATATGGTTCCCTGAGCCTGCCAGGAGTGATTTCTGAGCGTAGAGCCAGGAGTAACCCGAGTGCTGCCGTGTGTGACCCAAAACCCCTACCCCCACCCCCAAAAAAAGGATTCATTTCCAGATATCTGGTTCCACTGGTCTGAAGAACTTGCTTTATTTCATTACCCAAGTGTTTAAATTATTGTAGTTTTATAGAAAGTTTGTAAATCAGAAAGCAATGACACCCTAATCAGCCTTCCAATCCATTAAGATGGGATCTCACCTACACCAAATTTTGAATTTCTACCTCCCACAACAACAGTTAATATTTAAAAAAAAAAAGTAAGTATCACTTCAGTGAATACCAAGAGATACTCACAGATTTACATAACTTTAGGCTAGAGAGGAGCTTAATGGGTTGAGCTTGCAATAGGGAGGTTTGACACTGCTAAGTGTGGTCCAAAAACCAATATAAATACTTAATCAAAAGTCAAAAGAAAACAATGTAATCTCCTAAATTACTAAGCCAAATTTTAATTTGCTAAGATTATCCATAAAACATCAGTGTGAAATACCTAAAGGATAAGTTATCTAATAATTACTCAAAAGTAGATTATACTAAAACTAAATTCAATCCTCAAAAATAATCTGTTCTTCATATATATATATATATATATATATGTGTGTGTTTTTTGGGCCACATCTGGTGATGCTCAGGGTTTACTCCTGGCTATGTGCTCTCAGAAATCGCTCCTGGCTTGGGGGACTATATGGAACGCCAGGGATCGAACTGCGGTCCATCCTGGGTCAGCCACGTGCAAGGCAAACGCCCTACTGCTGTGCCACCGCTCCACCCCCTATATAAAGTTTTAATAGATCAGTATTATGGAAGTATAAAGGAAGCCTATATTTCCCCCTCAACACTTTAAGTCATCCAAAATAAAATTAAATACTTACTGGCTCACGTCTTCCACCTTTACAAAAGGTTTCTTCAGTCTACCTGCTTGAGATCATAAATCACAGTATTAGAAACTTACAAATCCACTAACTGTTCTAAAAATAACAACAAGAAAACTAAAGTACTTTGGAAAAAAACAAAATCCTACCAAAACCAACATTTATCAAATAGTCAAAGGATTATTAGGGATATTTATATAATTTCAATGCCCATGGGAACCCTTATTTTAATTATCTGAGAACATCTGTGCTTATCATTTCAAAATTAGAGTAGCAATTACAATCTGTTTTAATGTGCTACTAGAGCAAGATCATCACTATTTCATTAATAAAATCATTCTGTTGAGCTGAACAGAGAGTACTACAGTACGGAAGACACTTGCCTTGCACAGAGCTGGCTCAGGTTCAATCTCCTGGCATCCAAGCCAATAGGACGGACCCTATATGGATAGCCAAGAGCAAGCCCTGAATATTGGCTGGGTATGGTCACAAAACAAAAATAAAAATAAGCAAAAAAATATACACCGGTGAAGGGGGGGTGCTCTTTACATGACTGTAATCATACAACTATAATCATGTTTGTAATCACGGTGTTTAAATAAAGATAAAAAATAAAAAATAAAACCCAAAAAAAAAAAAAAAAAAAAAAAAAAAAAAAAAAAATTCAGGGGAGGTACCAGGAAAACAGCTTAAAGAGGAGAGAATGCAAAGCCTTGAGCCAGATTCCCAAGCTCTTCCTGGAATGACCCTGAGTGACATCACTCATGACTGCTCTGAGCTTAGAGTATTAGGCCCTGTATTAGTAGGGCATGTATCCATAGGAGTGGTACCTGGTTCCCAAACACTTACTGCTAAACCAGCCCCTAAAAACAAAAATTTCTGAGAACTAAGGTTTCAAATGAAATCAGTTTTTCTTTATAATCTACTAATGATTTTTAAAAATACAATTATTCTGAGAAGAGATCCAGAGGCTTTTCACCAGACTGCCCACAAGCATTCGTGTTTCTATAAACAGCTAAGAGTTACTGAATTAGATATTTAAAAGCATCATTTACATGATCTTTTACAATATTTCTATTTTTTTTTATTACCTCAAAGTGAACCCAAAGCACATTCAAAAATATCAAAATACTTACTTCTTTGCTTTCTGTGTGCCAACACCTACTCTATTTCCCTAAAAATAAATAAAAAAGAAGATAAAGTGAAAAATTCTGGGGTTTGATTAGCACAATTGAACAAAATAGCAACTGCAAGTGCTCAGTATCTGAAAGATAAAGAAATCATACATGGAATATACTTTACAAAAGAAAGATAATTGGCATTTTTGGAAGGGAAAAAGGAAATATTTCACTTTTAAAATTCAACTCAGATGGGCCCGGAGAGATAGCACAGCGGCGTTTGCCTTGCAAGCAGCCGATCTAGGACCAAAGGTGGTTGGTTCAAATCCCGGTGTCCCATATGGTCCCCCGTGCCTGCCAGGAGCTATTTCTGAGCAGACAGCCAGGAGTAACCCCTGAGCACTGCCGGGTGTGGCCCAAAAACCAAAAAAAAAAAAAAAAAAAAAAATCAACTCAGACAGCATTAAGGGCCCTTTTGAAGGAGAGGGCAACCCCCCAGTCCCTGTTGGCTGCACACACAGACCTGCCCTAAAATTAAAATGTCTCTACTTCAATATCCAATCTTACTGCTTTTCCACAAATCTCTGCAGATTCCTAGCCATCAACAAACTCCAAGTATGCTGTTTTGGCTAACATATTCCATATCCAGTAATGGTTTGGAGTCAGTCAGCCCCCCAAAAAGTTTCTTTACTTCCAAAAATCCCAACAGCCATCATGCCCATGAGCCATGATCCAGAGCTTTCTGTCATGTCTGCTCAAGCAGCCAATGCAATAGACTCTCAAGAGGCACAACTAGCAGGACAGACATATTTGTCTCACAGCTGATCGCACTGGGACTTTTTGGAGGGTCCCCAGGAACTATCACCATATGAGCTCATTTGCCCAGTTCCACATATCCTTAAAGTCGTGGGACACATGGTCACATAGGAATATACCAAACTAGATGTGAAATTTTTTTTTTTTTGCTTTTTGGGCCACACCCGGTGATGCTCAGGGGTTACTCCTGGCAAATCGCTCAAAAACCGCTTCAGGCTTGGGGGACAACATATGGATGCTGGGAGATCAAACTGCAGTCTGTCCTAGGCTAGCACGGGCAAGGCAAATGCCTAACTGCTTGCACCACCGCTCCGGCCCCTAGAAGTGAAATTATTACAGAAGCAACATAAGCTCAGCAAACAAAACCTATAACAGAATGCTCAACTTAACAATATGCTGCTTAGCTGACTATCAGACAATGACATAAGGACCCATTGAGAGATCTGGCAATTTTCTGTTAATGAAGTTATTTTTTTCAATATAAAAATAAGTTAACTCATGAAATTAAAGATAGCAATGATTATTCAAGATCTAAATCTCTGAACCAGAGCGATTGTATAGTAAGTAGATAGGGGGTTTGCCTTGCACAAGACCAATCCTGGATCAATCCCTGTCACCCATATAGTCCTTAGTCAGGAATAATACATAAAAACCAGCAGTAACCCCTGAGTTTCACTGTGTATGGCTCAGAAATCCAAAAATAAAAAGTAGAGTTTTTTATATACAAAGTGGTAGGATATATGACATCAGTAAAAAGGTTCAACTAGGGGCCGGAGAGATAACATGGGAGGAAAGGCATTTGCCTTGCATGCAGGTCAGTGGTTCGAATCCCGGCATCCCATATGGTCCCCCAAGCCTGCCAGGAGCGATTTCTGAGCGTAGAGACAGGAGTAACCCCTAAGCATTGCCGGTTGTGACCCAAAAACCAAAAACCAAAAAAAAAAAAAAAAAAGCTCAATTAAAACTAGTTTATAGTCATGTTTTATTTTTTTTAAGTCTCTACTCATCAAAACCTCCACAAAAAAACTGCAAATAGCTAAAAAAAAAAAAAAAACTTATTATAGTCTGTCAATGCTAATCAAAATGAAATATATCCAAGGTGATAAAAAAAATCTGATTACAACAAAAACTCTGGAAAAAATAAGCAACTTTCTAAGAACCAAATATAGCATAAATGTGGATCCAAGTTAAAAAGAAACAAAAAAAAAAAACCTCATAAAGGTGACCTATTTGTGTAAGAGTGAACAAACATCCCATTCCTCATTTCTCCTTTGTCCCTTTCTCTCCCAACCTCCCTACCCCACCCACCCCGTTTTTTTGGACACACTCAGTTGATATTCAGGAATCACTTCTGGAAGGCTCAGAAATATGGGATACCAGAGATGAAACCTGGATCAGCCACGTGCGAGGTAAGCACCCTCCCTCTTGCTATGCTGTGACTCTAGCCCTGTAATTCTTTTCTCCCTCTCCAGTTTTGTGGCAACATCTGAAGGTATCAAGGATTGAGCACAGCTTGGGCAAAGTGCAAGGCAAGCACATATGCACTGTACAATCCCTCTATACCTTTTCTTAGGTGTCAGTTTCTGTGAGGTAAATATTATACCAATACCATAGCAGACATACAAAAAGGAAAACTACAATGGCTGCCTAGAGAGGACAGTAGGATGGTTTTGTCAAAAATAACAATCTTCCGGGCCCGGGGAGATAGCACAGCGGTGTTTGCCTTGCAAGCAGCCAATCCAGGACCTAAGGTGGTTGGTTCAAATCCCAGTGTCCCATATAGTCCCCCGTGCCTGCCAGGAGCTATTTCTGAGCAGACAGTCAGGAGTAACCCCTGACCATCGCCGGATGTGGCCCAAAAACCAAAAACAAAAAAACCAAAGCACTATACAGATTCAAAGCAATCTGTATACAAATACACATGGTATTCTTTACCATTGAAAGTAGTTGAAAAATGTTCTTTGTGTTCTAAAATGAGACATTACTTAGGAACTTTGCTTACAGCTAAGTAATTGTACTGTTTTTCCTCATAATGTATATGCTATAGCAACTATACCAACATCCAAGAAAAAATTTTCACCCATGAGCAAATTCTAAGATGTGAAAGCAATAATCAAGTAAAAAATAAATATATAAAGGTGGACCCTAGAAGATATTTTCAGCTAAAGAAACAAACCAAGTTTGGTCATTATTCCTATGAAAATTAATGAAAATAACATACCACATCTCTAACAGAAGTGCTTGATTTTTTGAGTATGTATAAGTCTTTTTTCTTTTGTTCAATGTAGTATCTAATGTCTATTAAAAAGAAAGTTTAAGATTAATAGTTTTACCTTTGTAAACATTATTTTTTCTTATAATTGACATTAAAATTTTGAAATACCTTTTATAAATGTCTTTATAAAGAATTCTATGTAAAAGTTGGAATACAAGAAACGAATACTTTAACACGTGTCAGAAAAACGATCATAAAATTCTTACCGTCAACATGAAGTACTTTTACTCCCCATGATAAGGCATTTGATAGTATACTATTTGAAGGAATAAAATCCTATTAAAGAAAAAAGACAAATAACTTGCATAGGTTTGCTAGGAAAATGCTGTTTTTAATTTTAGATAAGTTAAATTAAAACTTCATGACTGAACTGGTTATTCAGAACAGATTCTGAGTAAATAGGTCAACTCTCTAAAGACTATAACATCAAAAACTAGCCCCATATTTTTGACAACTGAATGCATGCTGTGTCCAAAAGTTACTAGTTTTAGGACATCATTTACTTTAAAAATACAAAAAGTCACAAATTTCAAGAATCTACAACAGTATTTTACAAGGCCACAAGATGGAGACATTTCCTCATGAAAAGTAGACAATTATTCAAACAAAGTATAGGAGGGTACATTTTGTTAAAAATGTGAAACTTCAAGAGTATTTATTTCCAACTAAAGTTTTTAATGCCAGAATATAAAAACTGAGTTCATTCCTACTTACATGGTCCTTGATAGCCTTTTCAACTAATAATTTTCCTCTGCTCAAATACATCTAAAAAAGATAAGTGAAAAGTTACCATATATTGCCTCAAAGTTAAAAGAGAAAATCTACTAGTTGGGTCAACAAATAAAATTTAATATAAACAGCATTTAAAAAGTGATTTCTTAAAGACATCTTACTTTATAGTTTTTCTTTATGTGTAGAACTAAACTGATTAAGATTAAAGGTCATGGGCCTGGAGAGATAGCACAGCGGCGTTTGCCTTGCAAGCAGCCGATCCAGGACCAAAGGTGGTTGGTTCGAATCCCGGTGTCCCATATGGTCCCCCGTGCCTGCCAGGAGCTATTTCTGAGCAGACAGCCAGGAGTAACCCCTGAGCACCGCCGGGTGTGGCCCAAAAACCAAAAACCAAAAAAAGATTCAAGGTCATTTTTATTTTTGTACCACACTAGGTTCTGCTCAGGGCTATTTCCTGTGTGTGGGGTGAGATGAATGAATAGATGAAGATGACAATGATAATATGCAGTGCCAGAGATTCTTCTTGTGTTCTCACATGCCTGTGTTCTGTTGTTAAGCTATCTTTCTGGATTCTCAAGATCATAAATTATATTGAACTTTAAAATCTATTCAACCTTAAAAATGAGTTAGGTGAAGCTGGAGCGTAGTGCAAGCGGTAGGGCGTTTGCCTTGCATGCACTGACCTAGGACAGACCATGGTTCGATCCCCTGTGTCCCATAAGGTCCTGAGCGATTTCTGAACACATAGCCAGGAGTAACCACTGAGCGTCACAGGGTGTGCCACCACTACCACCACCCCCCAAAAAAATAAGAGGTTTCTCTGAAATCCATTTAAAAATCTTAAACTCATATTTTAGCATCTCATTAAACTGAAAAAATGTAAATAGTGAGTTAAATATTCTATAAAATTTTACGTGAACATCTCATCTTAAAAACACAACTCTAGGGGACTGAGAGATAGCACAGTGGTAGGGCATTTGCCTTGCATGTGGCCAACCCATAAGGACTCTGGTTTGATTCCCAGCATCCGACATGATCCAGGACCAAAGGTGGTTGATTCGAATCCCGGTGTCCCATATGGTCCCCCGGTGCCTGCCAGGAGCTATTTCTGAGCAGACAGCCAGGAGTGACCCTTGAGCAATGCCGGGTGTGGCCCAAAAAAAAAAAAAAAAAGGAAGTAGAATGGAAGGAATAGGCCTGTAATCCTAGACAGGAATTGGCAAACATAAAGGGCCAGATAGCATAAAGTTTATATTCTGCTGTTCAAATAGTAGCCTGCAACTACCACTTTTGCCTTTTATCACACTTGAAAACAAGCAATCAATATTTAAAAGAAAAACAAAACATGGCATTGTTCCATAATTTTATGCAAAATAAAATGATTACATACATTTCCACTTATTTACTAAATATTCTTTTGTCTCTTTCATAATCTGAAAAAAGGAAATTATATTCAGTCTGAAAACATACAAAATTAACAGGTGACAAGATAGACTTGATTTTAGGTTATTATTTCTTAATCTTGTGGTTGAAAACAAGCAACAAAAGAATTTCATTTATTCTTTAAAACAATCTGGGAACTAAATAGTCCAGTGGGTATGTGCTTGCATTGAGTGTCCTACCTGGGTTTGGTCCCTGGCACCCTATCTGGTCCCTTGAGGCCCACCATAAATGATGCTAAGCTAGGAACCAGGAGAAAGCCTGGAATTCAGCTGGGCATGGCACCAAAAAAAAAAAAAAGCCCACAAGATAAAATAGTGATAATAAAATTTAAATACCATAATATATTTATATTATAGGGTTATGGTGCTTTTCTTATACGTAGCAGACCCTGGGTGTAGATAGCAGATTCAATCTGCAGGACCACAAGTTTACAGAGTAACTACAGAGCACTGCTAGGCATAGCATAAAAAGTAAAGGGAAATGGAAAAATTAAAACACCCAAAACATAATGACCTGTTACTTTTAGTTTTACTTTGAAAACAAAACAAAATACATCTGACAAATCTGAATATACTGCACAAGAACTATAAAAGAAAATTTCACTTTTTGTTTTGTCTCTGGGCCACAGCTGGCAATGCTTAGGAATACTCTTTTCTGTTTGTTTTTTTTGTTACACCATTGATGCTTAGGGGTTACTCCTGGCTATGCACTCAGAAATCACTCCTGGCTTGGGGACCATATGGGACGCCTGGGGATTGAACAACGGTTCGCCCTAGGCCAGCTGCATGCAAGGCAAACACCCTTCCACTGTGCCACCGCTCTGACCCTTCAGGCTTTACTCCCCCCCCCCCAAATATAACACCTCTATATAACAATCTTAATGACTAAAAACTACATATATGCATATATTGTTCTATTCAAGTGAATTCTGACTGCTAGTCCACCCTTGAAAAATCAACACAAACCAAACTTTTATTAAAAGACTTACTGAATCTGGAGATTTGAATGAACTTCCATCATGGCTAGGATGAGGTGAAGTTGCTTCTGCAGTATATACAGACTCTGGACTTGGTACAGGAGAAATTCGTCCCAAACTTTGTGCAAATTTAGCTTCCTTTTTATTTGAAATCAGATAACTAATATCTTTGCTGAGAAATTCTTCAACTTTCTATAAGGAAAAGAAAGAATTTAAGAAAAAACTTGGGGACAATGTAAAATGTCATAATTTTGATGCTTTGTAAAACAGTGGGGTTTTTTGTGTTTGTTTTTTGCTTTTTAAGTCATACCAAAGGTTATTCCTGGCTCTGAATTCAAGTATTACTCTTGGCAGGCTAAGGGGATCATAGAGGATATCAGAGGGGTTTAACATGGGATAGTACATGCTGTACTATTATTGCTCTGGCCTGGGCATATTTTCTGACTAAGTTCCCTAAAAGTATAATGGAGTAAAGAAGGTAACAGCAAGCAGCATAAACTAGCTACTAATTTAAAACTTTATATATCTTAACCAATACAACAATAACTATTAATAATAACTATTAACAACTAATGCTATTACAAATAAGCCCATTTTAGAGAATACAGCAGAAGTGACTTCCTTATGGTTACTAGTAGTAACAAAATGTGAACACAGGTATTCTGATTAAAATATATGTTTTTAACCAGTATTAGCCAATAGAACTTTACTGCAGTGATAGAAATGCTATTTATGGCATTTATTATGGCAATAACTCAATACAAATAGTTACTGAGTACTTACAAATATATTTAGAATATCAAATAATTTTTAAATTTTCTTCAAATTTAAATAGAGACATGCTAGCTAGCAAGTTTCATATTGAAGACAATTCTCAAAACTGTAAAATATCCTCCTTTAAGAAAAATCAATGGTGGGGCCGGAGAGATAGCATGGAGGTAAGGTAAAGAGTGCCTTTCATGCAGAAGGACGGTGGTTCGAATCCCGGCATCCCATATGGTCACCTGTGCCTGCCAGGGGTGACTTCTGAGCATAGAGCCAGGAGAAACCCCTGAGCGCTGCCGGGTGTGACCCAAAAATACAACAAAAAAAAAAAGGAAAACCAATGAATGGGAGGGAGAGAACCCTTAAATATATAAGGCGTTAAGAGAATTTCTGTACTCTTATCCTGAGAGATGTCTTTTAACCTTTGACTGCATGTCTCCATTGATACATATTAATGAGACCAATTACTTTTTTTCCAGTACTATGCTTTGGATGTCACATTCAAGAAATGAACAAAACTGGGGCAGGAGCGGTGGCGCAAGGGGTAAGCGTCTGCCTTGACCATGCTAGCCTAGGACAAACCAGACCGCGGTTTGACCCTCCGGTATGTCGTATGGTTCCCCTAATCCAGGAACAATTTTTTTCTGAGCGCATAGCCAGGAGTAACCCCTGAGCATCACCAGTGTAGGCTAAAAAAAAAAAAAAAGAGAGAGAGAAAGAAAAAGAAGAAATGAACAGACCCAATGTCATGAAGATTTCCCATATACTTTTTTAGTTTAAACTGCAATCTATTTTTATTTGATCTTAGTATAAGATGTTTGATAAGATCTAACTTGATTAATTGGTTCAGTATATATACAGGATTTCTAGCATATTGATCGAAAAAGCTGTCTTTCTTTACCACTTATCTCTTGACAATCTTGTACAATATGTAACATACATGAATACACATATATATTGATATACATATAGACATATGGTCTCTATCTTTAACACTCATTTCTTTGTTCTACTCCCCCCTTTTTCTTTCTTTTACATCTTATCACTTTGTACAGTTGCTTAAAACATCCGAAAGTAAAAAACATTATTGTAATAATTGTAGAGACAATAGAGATGAGGGCTAGAAGGTCCAACCCAAAGATATAAAGCTTGCCACAAAGAGTGGTGAATTCAGTTGGAGAAATGACTACACTGACAACTACCATGACAATGACAGTTGAGTGAGAGAAATAGAATGCCAGTCTTGAATGCAGGTAAGGGGTGGGGTAGGAGAGAAATAGAAGGCATTGGTGCTGAGAATGTTGCAGTGGTGAAGGGGGTGTGTGTTCTTTTTTAATTTATATAACTGAAGCCCAACTACAAACATGTATGTAATCATGGTTCTTAAATAAAGGGGCCGGAGAGATAGCAAATAGGTAAAGATATGTATTTTAAAAAAATATCTTTCACTGTGATTCCAAATAAGATTGTTTGGTCCTTGTTTCCAATTAACCCCCAAGTTCAAGTCATACTGTAGTATTAGCAGCTAGACAAACTTCATAGACATTTATTTTAAATATGCTTATTCATCAATTTATTGTGCTCATCCCTGGTATAGTCTTACACTTTCAAAATTCAGCACAAACTTTATCTCTGCTATGATTCCTAAATGTAGAGTTAACCAGCACTTTCTCTGTATTCTAATGCAATTTCTAAATGATTCTCCTCAAAATGTTGACAAGGTGGGGCCAGAAAGATAGCATGGAGGCAGGACATTTGCCTTGCATGCAGAAGGACCCCGGCATCCCATATGGTCCCCCAAGCCTGCCAGGAGCAATTTCTGAGCAGAGAGCCAGGAATAGTTCAAGTGCTGCCAGGTGTGACCCATAATCAAAAACCAAAAACAAAAACAGAAAAATGTTGACAAGGGCTACACAGACTGTCTCATTTTCCCATCTGAAAATGGAAGCCCAACTGAAACAGAGTTCTTACTGTATCTTAAGTACTCATCTTAAGCACCTAGAATATAAGATACACCAGCAGGGGGCCGGGAAGGTGGCGCTAGAGGTAAGGTGTCTGCCTTACAAGCGCTAGCCAAGGAACAAACCGAGGTTCGATCCCCCGGCGTCCCATATGGTCCCCCCAAGCCAGGGGCGATTTCTGAGCACATTGCCAGGAGTAACCCCTGAGGGTCAAACGGGTGTGGCCCAAAAATCAAAAAAAAAAAAAGATACACCAGCAGAATTTTTTTTTTGTTTTGGGGCCACACCTAGTGGTGCCAGGTCTTACTCCTGACTCTGCACTCAGGCCTCAGGTAAGGTAAACATCTTACCCATCTGCCATTCTCTCTGGCTCGTTTTTCAAGAAAACTAGAATTAAAACATCTACATGATGTAGGGCCAGAGTACTGGCGCAGCGGTAAGGCAAAAGAGGTAATTATTTGAAACTTAATAAGAAAAAACCCAAAATCTTAATTATTAATTTCAGCCCTTATAATGAATATATATTAAAATCTCTTAACTTTGAAATACAGTATCCAAAGTGTAAATTTCCTTTACAGTTGCTGAAAAAATAGAATTTCCTAACAAAATCATTTGTTAATGATAGAATGGTATAGGGTCAAAAATTGTTTAAAGTGTAGGAGGGCTGGAGAGATAATACAACACGTAGGGATTTGCCTTGCATATGACTGACCCACAGTCGACCCACCTTCATCCACAACACTCATATGCACCCTGTGCACCATTATCCATATACAACTCTTATTTAAGGCAAAGCTATATAGACTAGAAAAGGGTTCATAGACACTTGTTGTTTATTAACTATAAATGTCAACAATTATCAATGGCATAGATTATAAAACATTTTACACTGTGACTTTCTGTCCAAGAAATGCAACATAAATAAGCATTGACAGAAACAACTAGGATTAATTCTGCAGTTGACTTTAAATTAATTTTTAGTCATGCATTTACAATTTACTATTGAACCTGAGCAATAGTACAATAACAAGGATGTTTATCTTACATATAGACAACCTGGTTCAATCTTTAGCATCCCATACTTTCCCTGAGCACAGAGCAAGCAGTAAGCCCTGAGCATAGCCATGTGTGTTCCAAAAACAAAAAAATTGAAAATATAACATTTTTCACAATTCCACAGAGTTAAAGAATAAGTTTAAAAATGCTAGAGTGGGGCCTGAGAGATAGCACAGTGGTAGGGCATTTGCCTTGCAGGCAACAGAACCAGGATGGATGGTGGTTTGAATCCTGGCATCCCTTATGGTGCCCCCACCCCCTGCCTGCCAGGAGCGATTTCTGAGCAGAGAGCTAGGAGTAACCCCTGAGTGCCACCTGGTGTGACTCCAAAACAAACTAACAACAAACTCAACATATTTTAAAAAATGTTGCAAACTTGTATCAGATACCTACTTTGTAGTGAAGTAATTGTTAGATAAACAGAAGTAGCATTTCAGTCTGGAAATTAGGTAATACTCAAGGCTCAGTTACTTTTTTGCAAGCTTAAAAGTACTTCATTTCTAAAATAGGTCTTTTGGGGCAGGAAAAATAGCACCTCAGCAGTAAGGCATTTATTTGCCTTGCACATGGCCAACACAGGATGGACCCCGATTCGAATCCCAGCATCCCATATGGTTCCCCAAGCCTGCCAGGAGCGACTTCTGAGCACAGAGCCAGGAGTAACTCCTGAGTGCTTCGGGGTGTGACCCAAAAGCAAACAAAAAAATAAATAATAAATAAAAAGGTCTTTTGTTTGTGGATCACATCTGGGATGCTCAGAGGTGACTTCTGCTTGGAGGTGCTTGGGAGACATGTGGTGCCAGATATTCAAACCAGGATTGATCATATTCCTTACCTCCTGACTTATCTATTATCTATCTCTCATGCCCCTGAAATAAAGGGATTTTCCTTAGTATCTATGCTCCATAACTCACTGAGACAATCTTGATAGTGGAGTCAATATGGCAGCATGCCTATAGATTTATTTTATTGAAATACAGTCCCATGGCCATGATGACATGCCGCTACATCAAACATGTTTTATTTTAAGAAAATAAAGAGCCAGAGCGATGGCACAAGCGCTAAGGAGCCTAGGACATTCCATATAGTCTCCCAAGCCAGGAGCAATTAAGTAACCTGTGAGGGTCACCGGGTATTGCCCCAAAACAAAAACAAACAAAAAGACCAAAAAAATAGCCTTTAAAAAAATAGATATATAAAAAACAATTCTGAGAATTTTTATATTCTGCAAATATCTATTTTAGAAAGACAGTACTTGATATGATTTTACCATGATATTACCCTGACTCTCGAAGTATAGAAAATAGCAGAACAGGGCCCGGAGAGATAGCACAGCGGTGTTTGCCTTGCAAGTAGCCGAACCAGGACCAAAGGTGGTTGGTTCGAATCCCGGTGTCCCATATGGTCCCCCGTGCCTGCCAGGAGCTATTTCTGAGCAGACAGCCAGGAGTAACCCCTGAGCAACGCTGGGTGTGGCCCAAAAATCAAAAAAAAAAAAAAAAAAAAAAAAAAGAGAAGAAAAAAAAAGGAAATAGCAGAACAATTATTAACTAAATACAATTCTAAACTTCACTTGCTAAAATTTACCTGCCTTAACCATAACCTAGATCATGGGGCCAGAGCGATAGCACAAAGGTAAAGCGTTTTGCCTTGCTTGCAGAATGGACCGAGGCTTGATTTCTGGCATCCCATATGGTCCCCTGAGCCTGCCAGGAGAGATTTCTGAGTACAGAGCTATGAGTAAGACAGTCACCAAGTATAATCCAAAAAACAAAAACAAAACAAACAAGCAAAATAATAATTTTAGATCAATATTCTAAATTCTTAATCATTTACTCATTATATAAGGAAGAAAAGTTTTCCCATATTTTTGTTTTGCATCTGGCAATGCTCAAGACATACTCCAGGCTCTGCACCTCTGCATTCAGAAATTAATCCTGATAGGCTATGGTTACCCTAGCCTGGATGCCAGGCATCAAATCCAAGCAGGCTGCGTGCAAGGCACTCACTATACTATAGCTCTGGCCCCAGTTCTTTCTTTTTTTTTTTTTTGGTTTTTGGTTTTTGGGTCACATCAGGCAGTACTCAGAAATCACTCCTGGCAGACTCCGGGGACCATATGGGATGCCGTGATTTAAACCACAATCCTTCTGCATGGAAGGCAAATGCCCCATCTCCATGCTATCTCTCCAGCTCCAGTTCTTCCATTTTTTAATCCAAAGTGATTCCCTTCTGAAATTAAACCTTTTGGAATCAAATTTTGACTCTGTAGCTCAAAAGCAGCTATTGTTCTTTTGTCCTGCATAAATTAAGCAAGCTCAAACAAATTTATGTTGCTCTCCAATAATCATAATAAGAGTACCTTTTTTTTTGTTTTTGTTTTTTTGTTTGTTTGTTTGTTTTTGGGCCACACCCGGCGATGCTCAGGGGTTACTCCTGGCTGTCTGCTCAGAAATAGCTCCTGGCAGGCACAGGGGACCATATGGGACACCGGGATTCGAACCAACCACCTTTGGTCCTGAATCGGCTGCTTGCAAGGCAAGCAGCTGTGCTATCTCTCTGGGCCCAATAAGAGTACCTTTTATGTGGGGCCGGGCGGTGGCGCTGGAGGTAAGGTGCCTGCCTTGCCTGCGCTGGCCTAGGAGGGACCGCGGTTCGATCCCCCGGCATCCCATATGGTCCCCCAAGAAGCCAGGAGCAACTTCTGAGCGCATAGCCAGGAGTAACCCCTGAGTGTCACAGGGTGTGGCCCAAAAACCAAAAAAAAAAAAGAGTACCTTTTATGTAAAGAATATCTCATATTACAATGAGAAGAAAAACCAGCTGCTCTACTAGAGAAGATATTTTTACTCTCTGCTGTGAATTTTACATTAGATTTACTAAGCTCAGAAAATCGATGATCATGCTACCAAAAGCTGAAACAAAAGGGTTATGAAAAGCTGATAAAAATGTACATCTTGCTGCGTACATCTGAAGGTTTCTAATATGAAAATTTTTAATTACATATTCTAAAAAATAATCTTTTCAACCTTCTTACACCTTAAATTTGTGAAGCCTACAATTAGAGTAAAATTTTATCTACATGTACTATCTACATTCTTCAACTGAAAGCTACTGTACTAGTTATAACATTTTCTCATGTTGTCATAAATGTTTGATTTTGACTTACCCCTCCCAGATCCTTAATGTCCTTTTGAAGTTTTTCTGATAAGGCAACAGAAGGTACATCAATGTAAAATACTTTTCCCCAAAGTGGCTTATGTTTGGGTTTTTCTGGCTTATCAGTTTTCAGAGATTTCAAAGATGATCTGTTTTTTTCATTTTTGACTTGGATTCCACCTGCTGTATAAGAAGTTTAGAGTCAGATCTTTTATGCAGAATTTTTCCATTTTAAAGTAGTTCTTTATAGGGTCAAAGAGAGAGTGAAGGAGTTCAGCGGCTTGCCTCGCATTCAGGGACCCAGGTTCCATCCCCAGCAGCACATGGTCACCTGAACACCTTTAGGAGCAATTCCTGAGCAAAATATCAAGAGTAAGCTCTGAGCACCACTAGGTGTCTGAAAACCCTATATATGTGTGTATACATATATATGTATATATACATATATATAAGTGCTTCAGTTTTAGAACTACACGCAGTGATTCTCATGGCTTACTCCAGGTTGTGCCCAGGAATTACTCCTGAAGGTGCTCCGGGGACCATGAGATTATGGGGATCCAGCCTGGGTTGGCTTGGATTCAAATGCCTTAACCCGTGAAATAACTTTCTGGTCCCCTCCCCCCCACAATAGAAATTCTTTGCACTATAATCACCAGAGATGAGAATCTCACCAAAACTCAGACATTAGCATTTAAATCAAGATCCAAATCTTTCTTAGGGCACACTCTTACTAAAGCAAAATGGTCCTCTGGATTTTGAGACCTGTGCTTTAAAATCATGCTATTCCACAGCCAATCAAGAACAACGAATCCCCTCCGTCCACACTTAACAATGTGTCGAACGCTTGCCAAATCGGTGGCACGCTCAAAACGGGGGATGAAAATGTCTTTAGCAACAATGTAAGAACCCATACTTACCGGGATCATCTAGCAACTGTTGGATCAGTTGCCTCTAAAGAAAAAAACCAAACCCTGAAAATCCCCTCATTTCCTGCCGAGCTCAGAGAGACAGACAGAGACCCACATCGGTCTTGGAATTGTGCCCAAGTACCGCGGTATTTTCTCTAAACCGATGTGACTAAGAATCAGACATTTACACAGGCGAGGTGTGTACAACAAACAACACACTCGGACGCGCTACAATTGAAAAAGCAGAGAAGCTGCGGCGGCGGGAGTTGTGCTCAGCCAGCAGCAACGCGGGGCGGCGGTGGGAAATACAAAGTGGCTTTTTTTTGGGGGGGGGCTGTCTTTCTTTCTACACGACCTCGGCGACGCGTGTCGGGAAGCCGAATCCTTCCCCCGCCTCGGCCGGCAGAGAGGCCCCGGCCCGTCCAGCTGCGGCTCCACGAGCCCGAGCCGCGCATTGTTGTCCGCCTTTGCGCCGACAGGCAGAGGCAGCCGGGGGTCGGGGTCGCGGCCGGGCCCGGGAAGGACGCGAGGCCCAACGGCCCCTTCCTCGGGCCTGAGGCGGCGGCACGGAGGGAGAGCGACGGCGAGAGCGAGAAGAAAGGCGCGGGGCTGCGCGGGACAACCGAGGAGCCTCCCCGACTCCCCGCGGGCCCTGAAGGGGCTGCGGGCGCGAGGCGGAGGCGGGCGGGCGGGCGTCGTACCCTGCAAAGAGCCTCTGCTGGGGATCCTCATGGCGCCGGCGTTCATGGCAGCCGCCAGGCCCCTACATGCTGGGCTCTGAGGGGGATTCCCGCAGGCCCAGCGAGGGTCCGGCCTGGCTTCGAGCTTCCGCGGAGGGCCCTGAGCGTCCCAACTGCAGACGGGCCCTCGCTGGGCTTCCGGGACCGCGGCGGAGGCCGAACGAGCGAGTAGGCGGCGGCGGTTGAAGATTTGAAAACGCGTCACGCGGCCGCGGCGCCAAGACGTACGCCCCGCCCCCTGGCGCCCCAGTGCGCCGCCTCACGCCGGCCGGGAGCCCCGCCCCTTTCCCGAGAGCCACGCCCCTCGGGTCTCCGAGTCCCGCCCCTTCGCGCCCCGCCTCCCGGCGCCCCGCCCGGGCCCTCCGGGTCCCCGCCCCGCCCCGCCCCTCCCCCCGGCATGTCCTCCACCGCTGCGGGTCCCCTCGGCGCGCCGCCTGGCGCGTGGCGATCCTGCGCCGTCGCGGACACCTCGCGTCCCGGCGCAACCTAGCGGATGCGCTTTGCTCCGGAGACCCGTCCCCACCGGCGTCCTCAGGTACTCACTCGCCATACCCGGGCACTGCGGACCCAGACCCAGAGGTGGAGGACCCGGGGACTGACTGCGCTGTGCAGCCTGGGCTTAGCTTCTGGCCCGGCTGGGCCGCGAGTGGTTGCTCTGCACCTCCCTGGTTTAGGCAGCGTAGGCCCCCCCCCCCCCCATACACGCATGCACCTGCCACGGCCCGGCCCTGCCACCCGGAGCCCGGCCGCCCAGGCCCTCGGGGGAGAGAGAGGCGTGGGTTGGCAGACAGGCTGGGTTGGGAGTCCCGTGAGCGCCCTTTGGCGTGGACCCTGCGCGGGGCTGTTTGTTGACTGACTGCATGCTCCAGTCGTCTGCTCAACTCTGTGTAAGTTTATTTCCGCAGTCACAGTGGCTCCTTCGCTGTCTTAGGCATGCACGGCTTTGAGGCTGAGCAGCTACTTCACCGGCTGCAAAATGTAGTTAAATCGCTGTCTATTCTTTCTTTGGGTCGGGTTTTCTTTTCCTTATTGGTTGGCGCGGGTGGTGGGACCAATACGTAGAGGGCAGGTGCTCAGGTGCACGCAATGCTGGGCATTGAAGCCACTTCTCTTATGCGCAAAGCACGCCCTCCTGCTCATAGAGTACTGTCTCATCTCTCCAGCTTCTCTCATTTTTTAAATCTGAAAAAAATGAAAACAAGACTATTAATAAGATTATTTCATTATGGATTATTTTGTGGGGGGGGTTTCGGTAAGGAAAATATTGTTTCTAAGGAAGCTCTTTCCCCCAAATTGCTCTTTTTTTTCTTCCAAATTGCTCTTTTTGTGTTTATTTTGTAGACATTAAAGGAAGATTAATTGTGCTTTTTTTTTTTTTTTTGGTTTTTGGGTCACAACCGGCAGTGCTCAGGGGTTACTTCTGGCTCCACGCTTAGAAATCGCTCATGGCAGGTTCAGGGCACTATATGGGTTGCCGGGATACGAACCACCGTCCTTCTGAATGCAAGGCAAATGCCCTATCTCCATGCTATTTCTCCGGCCCCATTAATTGTGCTTTTTATCCTTTATGCTTTTAGAATGAAGGAAAAGAACACAAACAAATAGTTGACATTTGTTTGCTATGGAAAATGAGTGTTGTGTATTAGTGTCGATGACTATATGTTGAAAGCTCCTTTTTGGGTGTATCTGTTGGATGATATTTGGAAACATCGGGGGAGGTGTGGAGAAGGGAGAAAGATTAAATTGAGAGACAGGATACAAATTAATTCATCCATCACTGGTTCTCAGAAGTATGCATTAGAAGGATCCTTTGATGTAGGAGAGGTAGTGTGAACAGGTTATTCAAGAATTTCATTTATATTTGGGAAGAACAATTTATTTTCAAAAGGTGAGTTATAGAAAGAGCATGAAGGCTTTTTTTTTAATGTAAATACTATGTTAAACATAAATGGAAGATGTAAAGTCATGGTAAGAAGTAAGGTTGCCCAGGGCACCTTGTGAAGAGAGATACTGATGAGTAGCTGAGTGTGAAACAGTGAAAGAGATGTAGAAAATGCCACCAAGGTAGGAACATAACTTGGAACAAAACTTATAGGATAGCATTGCCACTTCTCATCTGGGAGCCTTATGGTCCCTGTTCTCCTTGAATCTTCCAGTTGGCCACCAGTACGAGAGTAGGGATGACTTAACAGGTGGGATGGAGGAACAGCAAGGAAACAAGATTGAAAAGGGGGGGTTACAGGTTGAGAAACTGTTGTAAAGTCCCAGCACAGACTTTGGTATTAAGCAAGTTCCATTTGATGGCTTTGGGTAGATTTTAGCATTAAATTACGTCTGTGAAAGCACTTCTCAGATATTATGAGGATTAAATGAAACATGTTTGAACTTCAAACATGTTTAATTCAATCAGTACCAAGCAGCAGGAAGCTCAATAAGTGCTGTTATTCTGATAAACTGTTTTAGCCATTCTTTTCCAAAAAAGTTCAAAAGAGTTAACACTTAGAAAATAGGCTTTAGTATTATTGCCACTCCTTAGCTCTGCCCCAAAGCCTGGATCCCTGGGAACTCCCCCACACACACACAGAGTCATGTTTTCCCTTATTGGGGAAAACTTGTCTGTCACTGTAAAGAATTAGAGTGATAAGGAAGCAAGATTTGGTCTTGATAAGGAATAAGGGCCAGAGACATGCCCTGCATACAGAGGATCCAGGTTAGTCTCCAGAAACACATGTATTTACTCCCACATGTAAACCTTGAGCACATCCAAGAATTGTCCCAAAATATAATGATGATAATAATAATAATAACAACAGCAACAACAATAGGTACAAGAAAAAAGAAAAGTAAAGCATGTTTCTATTAGGATAAAAAGGAAGCTCATTCTGTGTCCTGGTGAAATGTTATTTTCCTTATTAACTGTTGTGAAAAAGGACGGTAATATATTTGCACAGTGTAGACACACCCATGGCTGCATTGTAGGTGATAATGCCAAGTAATGAAAAAGCAAAAAGTCTGTTTTACCTCGATAGTGTTAATAATTTTATAATCTGTAACCCAAGCTTAACTTTTAAATATTGTTATTGAAATACAAATCTTATAGTTATCTTTTGAAGAAAAACAGTGATCATCTATACCCAATAAGTACAGAAACCACCTGACCTATCATGTCAGTCATCAGGTTTAAGTTATTTATTATAGGGTTTAAGTTACTTATTAAGATATGCTTTAAGGGACCAGAACAGTAGCACAGTGGGTAAGTGTTTGGCTTGAATGTGGCAAACACGTGTTCAATACCTGGCATCCCATATGATCCACCAAACCAGTCAGAAGTGATTCCTGAATACCGAGCCTGGAATAACCTCTGAGCACCACCTACTGTGAAACAAACAAAAAAAGAAATATTTTATGTTATAGTATTTCCCTTGAACAGTTCTTCAGATGAACATACATATATATTTAAGAAGAAATGAGGGGCTGGAGAGATAGCATGGAGGTAAGGCGTTTGCCTTTCATGCAGGAGGTCATCGGTTCGAATCCCAGCGTCCCATATGGTCCCCCGTGCCTGCCAGGAGCAATTTCTGAGCATGAAGCCAGGAGTAACCCCTGAGCACTGCCGGGTGTGACCCAAAAACTACCAAAAAAAAAAAAAAAAGAAGAAGAAATGAATGAGGGCAAGTTTATTTTTCTGAGAAATTTGATTTAAGAGTTCTGTTAACCAGAACTGAAGAGTGTTGTGCAAAATCATTGTCTGAAGAACAATATTTGGCTATGAGTTAGGAAAACTTATTTCCATTCACTTTTGGCTCTCTCCGTAAGTGGTTCTCTGACCTTGGATAAATATTAACATTTCTATGATACAAAATAATATCTGCTAAATCTACTTCCTGAGTTTTTGTGATGATTAAATGATGCTTAATCTGTTTTATAGTATTACTGACTTATATCTAAATCCAAATGTTTAATTCTAGAAATAGGTAAAGGGACTTTCTTATTCTTTTCTAATATTTTACTTGCCATTTTTCTCTTTTTTTTCTTTTATTTAAGCCTTCCTAAATGGCTAAGTAGCTGGCAGTAGTTCCTTTTTCTTATTCATAAACCAGGCTAGCTTAGATTTAAATTTTATTCCCTGCTCCTTGGTACCTTCAGGAGTATTCTTTTTAGAGTTGTTTGCCAGCTATTTTATATTATTTCCTTAATTGTGTTCTGGGTTATTTTTTTTTTGTTAATTTTTGCACATTTTAGGACAACATTTCTCAACTAGGGGCACATGACCCCTATAGACTCTCATGATGGCCCATAGGGCTAGCAAATAGGAAGAGCAAATAGGAAGGAAACTAGTACAGAAGTGAGCCATGGTCAGAAAACAGTTAAGAAATACTCTTTGAGTAAGAGCCTCTCTATCATAGAGGCTTTAATACACTATTGGGGACAGATAGAGAGAGCCCAGTTGGCTAGAGTGCATGCTTTGCATCAAAAAATCTGGGCTTTGTTGGGCTTTACAATGTTCCCTGAAAACCCTGAACACTGCCAGGAGTGACCCTGAAGCTCTGAACTGGGATTAATCCTTGCTAGGTATTGCACAAAAACAAAAACAAACAAACAAAAAAAACCTCAAGTTTTTCTGATGTTATGTTTTCCTACCAGCTAAACATAAGTAGGATAAAACTGAAGACAGCCCAGATTCAATTTCTGGAACCCCTAATTCCACCAGAAATAAGCCCTGAGTGCTGCTGGACATGGCTCCAGAATAAAAACAAAACAAAAGGATGGACTACAAAGTGAAAAGTGATGTGATGTGATGTGATAAAAAAAAATTGAGAGAAGAAATAAACAGACAGTTCCTCAAAAAATAAATACAAATGGCCAAAAGACACATGAAAAACTGCTCAACATCATCAATCATCATGGAGATGCAAATAAAACAATGAGGTACCTTCTCATGCCACAGAGACTGGCACCCATCACAAAGAACAAGAACAACCTGTGCTGAAGGGGATGTGAGGAGAAAGGAACTCTCATTCACTGATGGTGGAATGCTGTCTAGTTCAGCCTTTGTGGAAAATAATACAGAGATTCCTAAAAACACTGGGAAATTGAGCTCCCATATAATCCAGCTATATTACCCCTAGGGAAATGCCCTAATAACACAATAAAACAACACAAAAAGGCCTTCTGCACACTATAATCATTGCAGCGCTATTTACAATAGCTAGAATCTGGAAACAACCCAGATGTTCAACAACAGATGAGTGGCTAAAGAAACTGTGATGCATATATGTTGCAAGTCAGCCCTTGATGGGGTTGACTGATGGAGGGATGGAAGATGAGGTCTTTCCCCTCCAGCTAGGAGCATGCGTCTGCCATCCTATCCAGCCGACGGTTCTGAGGTGAAACGGCGGGTAAACAGCTTGCAGACAGTCAGGCTTGTGGAAATATTAGCTTTATCCGGTGGACAAGACTGAAGTCCAAAAACTCAGCATAAGTTCCAGTCAAAAAGCCTCTCGCCTTCCACAGACCCTTGTTTTTATCCCCCAGAATCAGGTACCACCCAATGGTGGGATCAGATACCATCCAATGGTGGAAGCAGAATCAGGTACCACCCTAGGGTGGGGGCAGAATGCCAGGTCACACCCTAGGGTAGGGCACAATCATCAGATCAGGGTAAGGTCAGTAACATAATAATCCTCTAAAATATTTACAATATGCACATACACAACATATATACACAATGGAATACGATGCAAACATCAGGAGAGATGGAGTCATGAAATTTTCTTATACATGGATGGACATGGAAACTATTATGCTGAGTGAAATAAGTCAGAGGGGGAGAGAGAGAGACAGACAGACAGAGACAGAATAGTCTATGGGTCACTCATACAGTCACTCATCTATGGGTTTTAAGACAAAATAAAAGTTTTTATTGTAATAATACACAGAGACAATAGAGATGAGGGCTGGAAGGTTCAGCCCATGATAAGAATCTTACCACAAAGAGCGGTAAGTGCAGTTAGACAAATAACTACACTGACAACTACCATGACAATGGTAGTGAATGAGAGAAATAGAATACCTGTCTTGAATACAGGCAAGGGGTGGGAGAGGAGTGAGATGGGGGCATTGGAGATGGGAATGTTGCTGCACTGGTGAAGGAGGAGGTATTCTTTATATATTGCCACAACAACCCAATAAATGTTTCACCAAAGGGCCCATTGAGAAGCCTTTCCTCAATGCGATGGCTGGCCAACATTTCTGAAAAGTGATAGCGATGTTTCTTGTTCTTTTTTTTTTTTATTGTAAGAATTTATTCAAGAGACAAAATTGATTAACATATTGAGGTAAACTGACATAACATGATATAGTAACATAACATAGTATAACATATAATTAATATAATAATACATATAAATCAAAGAACATTTCTAAATAAAACACAATGTTTTTATCATAATGACTTACATATCTTTCACAGTAGTATTTTAGGTACATCTTAACATTGAATCAGGGGAATATCATCATCCCCAGTGTTGTCCTCCCTTCATCCCTGTTCCTAAGCATATATCCCTTTCTTCCTCCTTTATCCCCCAGAACGCTAGTTTAACTAAAAGCATATATGTTAACACTAATATAAACCATTTTTTTTTTTTGCAGTTCCAGATATTTTTACAAGTGGTTTCTTAAAGGTTTAGAGTCAAAGGAGCACTGTATAAACAATGTTAGAGTGGCAATTATCGTTTGCATGGGCCCACCAAAGTATGGGGGTCATGAAAAGGAAAAACTTTTGGCCTAAGTACAAGGAGACCTTACCCCTGAAGTTTCCTGACATAAGACCATTTCTAGGCTCCAGGCAAACTAGTTTGTCCAATCCTGGTCATTGTCTGTAGTGCCCATACATTTATATTTTTCACAGTCTCTGTTGTTGGTATCCTGTTTCTGTATTGAAGGTCCTGGAATCTGTATATCTTACATTGAAGTCAGGATGGTGCAGAGCGGCGTCTAATTTCAACTTAGAATTAAAGGGCAATGCAGAAAGCCCTGTCCAGTACGCAGGTCGTTGTTGCTGTTTAAATCTTCTCAGTGTTAAGGGAAGACTCTTTTGAGTAAATCGATGTCAGAGCAGCAGTAGGGTCTTCCCTGGTAGATTTCTAATAGTCAGAAGGTCCACTGAGAAGCCTTTCCTCAGCATGGATGACTGTGCAAAGTGAAGGTGAAAAGAGAAATTTCATCAGAAGGCTCACTGGAAAGTTTTCCCTCAGTGTGGATGGCTGATCCAGATTTCTGTTCGTGAAGCTGACATTCTGCATTCTTAGCAACAATTATTTAATTGGCCTAAATATGAATCTCCCTTCTGCTGTATTAAGTGTGTATATAGTTGAAACTTTTACTTCCAACATAAGAATTTTTACAGATAAATATAGCCTTGAGGGGCCGGAGAGATAGCATGGAGGTAAGGCTTTTGCCTTTCATGCAGAAGGTCATTGGTTTGAATCCCTGCATCCCAGATGGTCCCCCAAACCTGCCATGAATGATTTCTGAGCTTGGAGCCAGGAGTAATCCCTGATTGCTGCTGGGTGTGACTCAAAAACAAAAACAAAAATATAGCCTTGATTAAATTTCTCTTTACTTGGAAAGCTCAGCACCAAAAGACACTTAAAACAGCTTCTTTCCTCTTTGTTTTTAAAATGTCCTTACAGTTTCTGCTTTTAGGACATTTCTAAAGGATCTTGAGTACTTCTTAACTAATTTTTACATCAGAATTAACATCAAAAAGGTTTGGACAGGATGTAGCTTTGGGCTATTGAACTTTTACCAGGAAAAGAATTGCATCCCTTTTAGATATAGCTTGTCTCCTTCATTTGCCCCTTGTACCATAAAACCTCTCCCTAAATCCCCTAATTTACATCTGAGGCTAGCTGGACAGGGATTGCTTTGAGATGTTAAAATTAACCTTCTCTTTTTTAACTCTGAACTTGTACTTAATATAGATCTGTTCATCAGGTCTGCCTAGCTGGGTGAACTGTTTTGTAAATCAAACAATGTATACGGATAATGCTTCTGTTAACTAGAAAAATATTCGCACTTTGTAAATGTGAGCATTATTTTTATACCACAAAAAAAAAAAAAAACCTGACTGCAAAAATGACCCATTTATACCCCTGATTCTTGAATTAAAGACCAGAACACCTTGTTCTTCCATATAACCCTTTGTGGTCCCCTCATTTCTTCATATTTCGCCTTACACCATTCGTGCATCCACTCTCCTCTAGGGCACTCAAAGAAGTTCTCTAACACAACCAGACCAAAGCTAGCCATGACATAAACATATATAACTAAAGCTAAATACAATTAATCATGGTGCATAAATAAAGATATTTTAAAATAAATAAATAAAATGATCAACATAGTAAAAGTAAATGAAAAATAAAAAGTGATGTTAGCAACCAGGCTAAATTCAATATTAATTTCTCAAAAATAAAGGTCAGAAATGGAGAATAAGCAAGATGTTGAAGAATTGTAGGGTAGATTCCCTGAGAACACAATTCAAGGTCTGCTGAAATTGTCTTATCTTCACAGGGAACAAGGATGACAAGTCTAAGAAAGGAAGTATGTGAAGCCCCTATAAGTGTATTGTTAAAGAAAAGGTACCATAGATGTCACTTTATCCCCATTCAGCACCTAGTTCTTGTCCATAGTCATCAGTTCCAACTAGCATTGCCATATTGGACCCTTCTCTACTCTTAACTGCACTTCCTGCTCTTTGTGGCAAGCTTCCTATGGACTTGTTCTCCTGACTCATATTTCTATTATCTCAAAATATTATTACCATACTGTCTTTTATTTTTCTTATATCCCACAAATGAGTGAGATTATTCTGTTTATCCCTCTCCCTCTGATTCATTTCATTTAGCGTAATCTCCATATTCATCCATGTATAAGCAAATTTTATGACTTTATTTTTCCTGACAGATCTGTAGTATTCTTTTGTGTTGATGTACCTCAGTTTCTTTAACCACTCATCTGTTCTCAAGCACTTGGGTTGTTCCAGATTCTGGCTATTATAAATAGTGCTTTGACAAACATAGGAATGCAGAGGGCTTTTCTACATGGTATTTTTAAATCACACCCATTGTTGCTCCAAGGCTATACTTGACTCTGTATTCAGGGATCAATTCTGGCAACTCTTTGAAATCGATATACAGTGCTAGGGGGCAGGTAGGGGAGGGTTGTCAAATTAGAATTGGCTACATGTAAAGCTTGCTTTATCCATTGTATTAACTCTCCAATCCCTGCATTTCTTTTTGTTTTTTTTTGTTTGTTTTTTTTGTTTTTGGGCCACACCCGGTGGTGCTGTGGGGGGGGGGGGTTTACTCCTGGCTGTCTACTCAGAAATAGCTCCTGGCAGGCATGGGGGACCATATGGGACACCGAGATTTGAACCAACCACCTTTGGTCCTGGATTGGCTGCTTGCAAGGCAAACGCCGCTGTGCTATCTCTCCGGGCCCTAATCCCTGCATTTTTTAAAGCATTGTGTACTTACTGAAATAACATTAAGTTTTTGTAAAGAAAAATAATAACTCAAATGCTTTAATTTGTGGTTAGCTTATCTTATTTTTTAAAGTACTTAATAAAAAAACATTAAGTGTTGATTTGTATTTAAAGTACTTCACATACTTACCTCCTTAGACTTGTCATCCTTTTGCCCTGTAAAAATAAAACAATTAGTTTCAAGCCAGTGAGAAAGCACAATGAACTCAGTGCATGTTTTGCGTTAACAGAGACCTGAGTTCACTCTCTGGTGGCATATGGTCTTTAGAGCATTGAGCTAGAGTAAACCTGAGCAGTAATAGTTGTTTCCCCTCACAATCTAAATAAATAAATTTTAAAAGTAAATAAAACAAGTCATTTCCTTTTGTTCATTACAGATTTTCAGCTACTGATGTTAGAAACAACAAAATATTGGACAATAGAATTGAAGAAACGACTTAAGCCAGGTAAGTAAATAATAAAAGTCTAAAGGATCTGAAAAACCATTATTCATCTTTATAAAGCTCGTTGCTGGACTAATGAACAACATAGAGATACGAAGGTATTATAAAAATTGCTTCCTCAATCTGATTATTGTACCCATTTTTAGTCAAGAATATTCTGAGATTCTTCAAATGTAAAGGAGTGATCTATGCCAGGGGTCTTCAAACTATGGCCCGTGAGCCACGTATTGTATTTATTCCCATTTTGTTTCTTCACTTCTAAATAAGATATATGCAGTGTGCATAGAAATTTGTTCATAATTTTTGTTTTTACTATAATCTGGCCCTCCAACAGTCTGAAGGACAGTGAACTGGCCCCCTGTTTAAAAAGTTTGAGGACCCCTGATATGCAATCTATTTTCAAATGGTTCAGAAAAAATACATGTTATATAACATAAATGAAAGTTTGATTAATTGTGGATTATTAATTTCACATTTTGCTGTAGGAAGTACAAAGTGGTCCAGTCTTTCTGGAAAGTCTTTAGAAATTTGTAACAAATCCTTGGTTTAGGACAGTCATTTTTTTCCTCTTGTAGTATAACTACAGAAAGAATTATGTCTGATGATATTTATATGGGAATGTAAAAACTGAATGATAGAATGTAAAATTCATGATAACCAGTTTATGTGAGAACATGTGATTATTATGATTAAAAAATAAAAAGGATGAAAAATTATCAGGCAAGTATATATTTATTGATATAGACTTTATGATCATTTTTAGGCAGCAGGGCCAGAGAGATATCTCAAGAGGCACTGAGGTTCAATCCCCTACACTGCATGTTCCCTCAAATACTACTAAGAGCAGTCCCAGAACACAGAGCTAAGAATAAAGCACCACTAGATGTGGCCCATAGAATAAAAATTGTGTAGCATCAAAGTTGTCCACTAAGCATTATTTATAAATGTATTTTTAATAAAGGTGCAGACATCCAGATACTTGATTTATATATATATGCATATTGTTAGATTTTTATATATTTATTATATATATACACTTATAGAAATATATATGTACTTGTATGTACATTGACTTTTGAAAAGATGAAGTCTACATATTATCAGTGGTTATTCTGAGAAAAAAGTTTGCAGGTGAGTTTATATTTTTCTGTGTTGACTGTCTTTTTAGAAAGAGTATGTATTGTTCTTTTAATGAAAGTTTTCTAAGATAGTGTTTCTTATGTAGGTTTTGTTCTAAATTATTCCTTTGTAGAATTTTTTGTTATACAATAAAATAAAATAAAATAAATTTTATTTTATAAAATTTTATTTTTTATAAAATAAAATTCTATATTCGCCTATAATTTTGTACCAGATTAAAGCAAGTACTTGAGTGGTTCTTAGCAAATGAAATTCACAGATGTTGAGCTTACTTGGTTATGTGCTGACATCATTTCATTTCCAGCATTGCCTTTAGTGCTATTCTATTTACTGTCTGTTGAATGTGCTCTTCATAGGGGCTGTACATTACCAGTTTTGGAGAATAAGAGAACATGTTCTACCTATGATAGTTGTGTAGTGCTTTCTGAATAGAACTTATATATTTATTTCTAAAAGATTCTCTAATTTCTTTTAAATCCCCAAAACATTTTTCTTTAAGTAGGATTTGTAGAAATATATCATCAGTAGGATATCATGATAGATGATTAATGAAAAAGAAAACCCTGTAATTTAGTTGGGAACAAAATTAATTTGATCAACATGCATGTTAAAGAAGATGAAAATGTTGTTTTCTGAATTCAGACTGTCATATACCTCCTAAATATATATTTAGTAAGAGCAATAAATTATCTTCTGTTCCTAAAAAAAGAACATATACTAACTTTTAATAGTGATGAACCACATGTGTTTTGATTTTAGCAGAGTACTGTTTTTATAGTTTAATTTTTAGCATTTAATGTTGTTTTTTTTCCATTAAATGTTTATTTTATTTTTTTTCTTCAATAGATTTTTCTTCACCAAATTTAAAATATGGATCCTGAAACACAGGAGCCACAGATTATCCAAGCAACACCTCTTCAGCAAATGTTTGCCTCTTGTACTGGAGCTATATTGACATCACTGATGGGTAAAATACTGTTTCTGATAGAGAATATGTAACTGAATCAGTTATAAATGCCCTTTAATTGTAATGTCTATGAAATAATGGCAGTCTTATATTCTCCTTCAGGAGTAATAATAATCTTTCATCGGCACAGTAATATGGAAAGAATCCTGGATGGAAATCAGGAGACTTGTTCTTGCTTTGCCTTTCGGAGTATAAATGCACTTTGGGGATAGTCCCTACTTTTCTCTTTTCTCTGAACATTATTTTACATCTATAAAATTATAGAATTAGATTAGGAGTATTGCAAGTGTGTGTGATCCTGTTGATATTAAACTTAACATTTTTTATACTTTAAAAAAGGAAAGGAAAGGAGGGAAGGAAGGAAGGAAAAGGAAGGAAGGAAGGAAATAAGAAAGGAAAGGAAGGGGAAGGGGAAGGGGGAAGGGAGGGGAAGGGGAAGAGAAAGGGGGAAGGGAAGGGGAAGGGGAAGGGGAAAGGGAGGGGAAGGGAAGAGAAGGGAAGGGGAGGGAAGGGGAGGGGACGGGAGGGGGGAGGGGAGGGGAAAGGAGGGAAGGGAAGAGAAGGGAAGGGAAGGGAAGGGAAGGGAGGGGAGGGGAGGGGAGGGGAGGGGAAGGGAGAGGAAGGGAGGGGAAGGGAAGGGAAGGGAAGGGAAGGGAGGGGAGGGGAGGGGAGGGGAGGGGAAGGGAGGGGAAGGGAGGGGAAGGGAGGGGAAGGGAAGGGAAGGGAAGGGAAGGGAAGGGAAGGGAAGGGAAGGGAAGGGAAGGGAAGAAAAATAGAAGAAAGAAAAGAAAGGAGGAAGGGAGCCCTTTGTAGTTTTATTCCCAAGTGGAATAACATAAATTGATTGTAGAGATGATTTATGCAACTTTACTAAAATAGGTATTACTGGTGAATTTAATAGATTAGGTAACTAACATTATTTGATTGTTGATTACCTGTAGCAGTTATTAAATATTTATATAAACTGTTGGGCTATTTCATTTTTTTTTTTTTTTTTTTTTTTTTTTTTTTTTTTGGTTTTTGGGCCACACCCTGTGACGCTCAGGGGTTACTCCTGGCTATGAGCTCAGAAGTTGCTCCTGGCTTGGGGGACCATATGGGACGCCGGGGGATCGAACCGCGGTCCGTCCTAGGCTAGCACAGGTAAGGCAGGCACCTTACCTTTAGCGCCACCGCCCGGCCCCGGGCTATTTCATTTTAATGAGAATAGAATTATAGTTGTGGTAGTAAAAGAAAAACAGGTTACTACTGTGAGAGGAGTAATGTTATGTTTTACCTTTTCTCTTTTATATAAAATGTTAGGGCAAAAATTAGAATGAAAGTTCAAAAACATTTTAAAATAAATAATCTCAATCATTCTATAGTCATTCGGAAAGGTGATTTTTTATGGTTTGTCAGTATTGTCTACAGGGATTATTTGTTGATCATACTATATACATCTTTGCAGTCACACCCCTGGATGTTGTTAAAATTCGACTGCAAGCCCAAAACAATCTATTCTCCAAAGGTATGTACACTAATTATACTGGAAGTGTTATTTTTTTAAGTGTATCTGTATTTTTTGTTTGAATATTTTTTTTATTTCCTAAGAAACTATTCCCTATATTCAGAAATTTTGTTTCATCACTTAGATGGGTGTGTTGAGGCCAGTTTAGAGAATAAATATATATAACACTATTATAAACCTTATAATTCTATTTTTTGTTGTTATTGTTATTTGGCCACATGTGGCGCTCAGGGTTACTCCTGGCTTACACTCAGAAATTACTCCTGGTAGGCTCAGGGGACCATATGGAATGCCAGGGATTGAACTTGGGTTGATTACATGCAAGGCAGAAGTCCTACATGCTGTGCTATCACTCCAGTCCCAACCATAACCCTATAATTCTAAAAGAAGAGATAGTATAGAGGTTAAGGCTCTTAATTTGTACATGGTCAATCCCAGTTAGGTTCCTTATACTAAAGGCCATAAAAGCAAACAAAATACCTATCAGTATACAATTTCATATTTGTGAATATATCTTAAAAGTAATAATCACATATAAGGGATCAAAATTTTATAAAGGTATTACCTTTCAGATCCTCAAGTCCTCATTAAACCACAGGCCAGTGGCTGAGAATTGCTGGGAGAGGTCCCGGGCTCCTAAATACCAGCTGGAAGATGCTACTCCCTCAAAAAAAATGGTTTTTAATAACATGCTTAACCAGATAACATGCTTTTAACAACATTCGTAGCCAGATAACAGTTTTTTGGACTATGATGAAATTGGCTTAGTCTGTCTGTTGAAATCAGAACAGTGAAATGGAATGAATAGGGCATATATTTCAGATGAATGATAGGATAGAGTTTTAGAAGACACTAAGAATGAAGGTCATGTTCACATTTAATTCACATTAAATTAATCCTGAAATGTCAAAGGATGGGGCCCAAGGAGTTAGCTCAGAAAACTTGAGAAATAGACTTTGTTTGTAGGAGGCTCCAAGTTGATGCCCTGGTACTGCATGGTCTCCAGCACACTCCCAAACACCAAGCTGAGAGTAGCCCTTGAATTTCACTGCGTTTGACTCAGAAACTGGAAGAAAGAAAGAAAACCAGAAGAAACTTGACTTACAATTATGAAATTTTCAGAATTATATGTAATCAAACAGAAGATAGTTTTGGCACCAGAGTTCAGTAATGATAAGATATTGATGTTAAAGAGAGTTGTGGTGAGTGAGGTGAAATCTAACTAAAGTACTGAGTAGTACTGATACAGAGAAATGGCAAAGCATAGTGTTTTTTACAATGTTTGATGGGAACACATTTTTATAATCTTTTCAAATAAAGTACAGTCAACATAACATGGTACTTGTTTTAGATGTATAAAAATAATTGGATACATATTGCAGAAATACTACAATAAGTTTCACTGATAATTATCAACTCCCATAGTTAATAATTTTATTACATATGAAAAAAATTTTAAATGTTTAGTAACTTTAACTGAACATTAGATTTCACAGCATATTTTTGATTTGAGTTTTTTTACATACCATAGATAAAATTTTCTAGTCAAATAAAGAAGACATATTTATGTGCTCTTTTTTTCCAAATAAGTTTTTCTTTTATATTATCCTTTTTATTCCCTCACATTACCTATGTAATTTATTTCTGTGTGCATTTATATATTACTATTCTAAAATATATAATTCACTTATTTACTCAATTTTTCCCTATGTTTATGTCTTTTAAAAAATCACAGTTGACTTGTTTTATCTTAAGAGATTAAGGCAGTACTTCTCAATAGTGGGGTGTGTCCCCCAGGAGGGGCGCGAGGCTCCTTAAATGGGAGCACGTTTTACCTTGGCAAACACTGTCATAACAAATTAAGCCCCGTGTTTATGTCTCTGGAGCTGAGAGTTGCTGTATCCTGCTTCAAACCCCACTTCGAAAAGCTTTACATTGCAAAACATGCTCATTGTAGCCATTAATCCAGATATCGCCTCTGATTAAAAAATCAGCTCAAATTATTTTATATATTTTTGTTTTGCAGGTTAAAGTTTTTTTTTAATAGAGATACTATTTACAGTCGTGCAGGAGGGTATGAAAAATGTTTTCTTCTTCCTAGGGGGGCATGACAGAAAATAATTGAGAAACACTGGGTTAAGGCAAGATATATATCATAATATTTTATTTCCTTCATCATAATTGCCACTTGTACATTAGTAAAAATAACACACATATGTGAAATAATTGTTTAATGTCAAAATTTTTCTTTATGAAGGAAAATGTTTTGTATATAGTAATGGACTTATGGATCATGTATGTGTTTGTGAAGAAGGCAACAAAGTATGGTATAAGAAGCCAGGACGATTCCAAGGAACATTGGTAAGAGCATACTATTTATAACCATAGTATGTTTTCTACTTAAATATTTAAGTAGATATATTTGTAAAACATAAGTATAAATTAATTTTTATGAAGATATGTTATAATAGTAGGAAATTAAAAAATTCTTCATATGATTGGCACACTTAACCACTGGTGAAGGATAAATATTGAAGCAGGAAAGGGAAAGTGTTTCTTTGTTTTTAACTCTTAACTTTTTATCTGTTCGTGTTTTTCTTCATAGAAAGAAAAACAGAAGTAGATTTTAAAAAGTTTTTTACACTGGGTTGAACTTTTTGTGTGTGTGTGTGTGGTTTTTGGGTCACACCCGGCAGTGCTCAGGGGTTATTCCTGGCTCCAGGCTCAGAAATTGCTCCTGGCAGGCACGGGGGACCATATGGGACACCGGGATTCAAACCGATGACCTCCTGCATGAAAGGCAAACACCTTACCTCCATGCTATCTCTCCGGCCCCATGGAACTTGAGGTAATTATGCTAAGGGGAATAAAAAGTGCAAAATTTTTTTAATTTTAGTTTTAGGACCACATCTAGTGGTCTCAGAGACTAGCACTATGCTCAGGACCCCTGGAGGTGCTGGGGGACAATGTAGAGGAATCTTGCTGGTAGAATGCCACTGGAACTTTGGTCGTGTATTCAGTGAATCCTATATACATTGCCCTGGGAATTATCTGTTTTTTTAGTAATATATTTTTTGTCATTTTAAGAGTGACTTGTAAAAGGCTCATAATGTATAGAGCATTTTAGGATGGGCATTTTGTCATTTCAGCCTTAATATCTGGGTGCTTTTCAAGTTGTTGAATATATCAGTAGTTTTCTTAAAAAATTAATTTAATTTGGGGGAGGATGAGAGGATTTTAAGCCATATCTACCTATGCTCAGGGTTGTTTATTATTGCTTTGTGCTTTGGGTTCACTTATGTTGGGGCTTGCAGGACAATATGTGGTGTCAGGGATCAAACCCAGGTGCATAAAAAGCAAGCCCAGTTTCCCAGAAATAAGTACTCACTTAGTTTATTTTCATTTTCTTAAGTGGACACTTGGATTTCTTTTTTTGTCAGCTAAGTATTTAAAACTATACATCAGAGCACTGAATTAACTTTTTCCACAAAATTTGATGACAAATTTGTTTTGTTTGGGGCCATACCCAATGGTATTCATGCCTTACTCTTGGTTCTTTGTTCGGGGATCATTTCTGGTGATGTTCGGGAGTCCATATGTGGTGCCAGGGATTGAACCATAATTGGCAGGTCCAAGAAAAGTGATTTAAATCTTATACTGTATCTCCAGCCTAGTTTCCACAAAGTTTGATATTTTATGGATTGGTTTCAGTATCACTGGTTGAAATATTTAAATTTATTTCCTTTTATTTTTATCCTTTGGTTATTTAGGTTTAAAATATTTTATTGTCCAGTAATTGAAATTTTCTAGATATTTACTGTTTCTGATTTCTAATTTAATCCTAATGTGGTCAAAGAATATATCCTATAAGTTTTCATTTGAAATTTATTGAATTTTATTTAATGAACATACTGATGATCTTTCTTGTTAATGTTTTATATGCATTTGGAATTTTCTATTGTTAGATTTAGTGTTCTTTAAAGCAGTACTTTTCTTTTTTTTGGGGGGGGTCACACCCGTTTGATGCTCAGGGGTTACTCCTGGCTAAGCGCTCAGAAATTGCCCCTGGCTTGGGGGGACCATATAGGATGCTGGGGAATCGAACCGTGGTCCTTCCTTGGCTAGCGCTTGCAAGGCAGACACCTTACCTCTAGCGCCATCTCACCGGCCCCAATACATTTCTTTTTTAATCATTTTTGTATATTTATTTAAGCACCATGTTTACAAACATGTTTGCAGTTGGGTTTCCATTATAAAAAAGAACACCCCCTTTCACCAGAGCAACATTCTCACCACCAATGCTCCCCATCTCACTCCTCCCCCACCCCCTGCCTGTATTCAAGACAGGCATTCTCTTTCTCTCATTCACTATCATTGTCATGATAGTTGTTAATGTCATTATTTCTTTAACCGAACTCACCACTCTTTGTGGTAAGCTTCATATCATGGGCTAGTGACTAGCTAGTCCTTCCAGTCCTGATCTCTGTTGTCTCTGGGTATTATTAACATACTGTCTTTTATAGTTCCTAAATCCCACAGGTGAGTGAGACAATACTTTGTCTTATCTATCTCCTTCTGACTTATTTCACCGAGGATAATAGTTTCTAGTTCTGTCCATGTATAGGAAAATTTCATGACTTCATATTTTCCAATGGCTGCATAATATTCCATTATGTATATGTGTCACAGGTTTTTTTAGCCACTCATCTGTTGGACATCTGGGTTATTTCCAGATTCTGGTTATTGTAAATAGCACTGCAATGAATATGGGTGTGCAGAAGACATTTTTGTGTTGTATTTTTGTGTTCCTAGGATATATCCCTAGGAGTGGTATATAGCTGGATTATACAGGAGCTCAATTTTCAGTTTTTTGAGGAATCAAAAAAAAAAAATCCAACCTTCAATAAAGGCTGGAGTAGATGATATTCCTATCTGCAGTAAATGAGAGTTCTTTTCTCCCAACATCCTCGCCAGCACTAGATGTTCTTATTCTTTGTGATGTGTTCTAGTCTCTGTGGCTTGAGATGGTACCTCATTGTTTTGATTTGCATCTCCCTTATGATTTGGGGCTTTTGTTTTGTTTTGTTTTGTTTTTAGTTTTTGGGCCACACCCGGCGGTGCTCAGGGTTTACTCCTGGCTGTCTGCTCAGAAATAGCTCCTGGCAGGCACAGGGGACCATATGGGACACCGGGATTTGAACCAACCACCTTTGGTCCTGGATCGGCTGCTTGCAAGGCAAACACTGCTGTGCTATCTCTCCGGGTCCTGGGGCATTTTTTTTCATGTGTCTTTTAGCCATTTGTATTTCTTCTTTTTGGAAGTGTCTATTCATTTCTTCTCTCCATTTTTTCCTGGGGATGTTTTTTTCTTGTTAAATTCTGTTAGTATATCTTAGATATTAGCCCCTTTTCTGATTGGTATTGGGTAAATAGTTTCTCCCATTCTTGGGTGGCCTTTGTATCCTAGTCACTATTTCTTTTGAGGTGCAGAAGCTTCTCAGCTTAATATAGTCCCATTTGTTTATCCCTGCTTCCACTTGTTTGGACAGTTACGTTTCCTCCTTGAAGATACCTTTAGTCTCAATGTCAGTGGAGTGTTTTACCTATGTGTTCTTCTATATACCTTTTGAGAACCAGTAAATATCAATCACTGTTCTACAGACTACTGTTAATTCACATAAATTTACTTTTATTTTTTTTTTTTTTTTTTTTTTTTTTTTTTTTGGTTTTTGGGCCACACCCTGTGAGGCTCAGGGGTTACTCCTGGCTATGCGCTCAGAAGTTGCTCCTGGCTTCTTGGGGGACCATATGGGACGCCGGGGGATCGAACCGCGGTCCGTCCTAGGTTAGCGCAGGCAAGGCAGGCACCTTACCTCCAGCGCCACCGCCCGGCCCCATAAATTTACTTTTGATCTTCAAAAATTTAATGCTACTTAACTGACACTGGCCTGATGACAGCTAACAGTACTAGATATAAATGAAGGTTGAAAACCACTGCTTTAGACTCTTATTTCATTTAAATCTTCTGAATGTGTTTTTGTGTGCATGTGTTCATGCTAAACCAGGTTTGATCCCTAGCACCCTATAGAGTCTGCTGAGCCAGCAAGTAGTGATCCATAAGTGCAGAACCAGGATTAAGCCCTGAGCACTGGTGAGTGTATTCCCCCTCAAATGAAACAAACAAACAACAACAACCAAAAAAATAAAAACAGGTTTTCTGCATACAAAGAATAAGTCCATTGAGTTCTCTTTCCAGTCTCTTGGCTGTTTTGTCTTTTATTAGATAGCAAATATTTCTATGTCATTTTCCTTATTTTTCTTATATTTTTGTTGGATACTTGACATAATGAATGATGCACTCATAAATACTGATTTTTTTTTTATTCTTCAAAAACATAATTAACTCTGCCTGGATTCAGATTCCAAACTGAACTACTTTCTATTGGGCTGTAACTGAAATTTTATCAGCCCTTAATTGCAACTTTTTTGCCCTCTACTGAACAATCTCTTCTGGTTGTTTCTCACTGGAGTTGCAAAGTTTAGTAGTGAACCAAGTTTATGATTTGTTTCATGTGCTACATATTCTGGGCTTCTGTTCTCTATAGCACTTTGCTTTCCAAGATTCTCCTCTATATTAATTATGTCAGCCTGAACTTTGTATTAGCCATTTCAGACAAAGTTTATTAACTGTCATTATCACAGTGTAGAAAAATGCAAGCATTCATGTTTCATTTATCTTTGAACAATAGACATCCTCTTAGATAGTTTGAATAATGAGTTTAAATAGACTTCAAATAATGGCTTAAAATTTTTTTTCTCAGGCAGGGAAAAGGAAAAAAAATGTTTTCTCAGATTTTATAATTTATGAGGATAGTTTATCTGATTATTGGCTCTTTGTAATAATCAGGGGAAATAAATAGTTTCTCAGCCCTTAGCTTCTTTCTTTTGTTCAGGGACCACAACTACTGGTACTCAGGAACTCACTGTCAGCTGTACTTGAGAGTCAGGGAACTTTGCACTCTATCTCCCTAGGCCAGAATGCCAGAATTATGTATTTTTAATAGTCGAATGTGTTCACCTTCCAAACAAACAAAAGTTGAGTAATACTTTGTGGTTTGGGGCTACACCCAGCTATGTTCAGGGCTTACTTCTATCTCTCTGTTCATTCCTGACTGTGTTTAGAGTTCGAACCCAGGTTGGTCATGTGCAGTACAAATGCTCTAACTCCTGTATTATCTTTTCATCCCTAAGTAATAAACTTTTAAATCTATTTAGAGAAAAATACCATCCAGAAATGTTTGTGTTTGGAAGTTGAGAAAAATCTTAATTTTAAAGAATGAACATGTATAAATATACTAAGTTCTGAGATATAGTTTGACCTTTTTTTTATCTATTACAATTCTAGGATGCCTTTTTGAAAATAATTCGAAATGAAGGCATTAAATCCCTGTGGAGTGGCCTTCCTCCTACTTTGTAAGTTGAAATGTAATGTTTTTCTTACTAAATGTGTGGGGTTTTTTGTTCTTGCTGTTATTGCTTAGTGGCCATAATTAGTCAAACTCAGGGATTATTTCTAGCTCTATACTTGAGGCACTCCTACTTTATGTTTGCTTAGCTCATGAGGCTCTCTCTCTAGCCCAAGGGTTTCTTTTTTAAACACATTTTAAGGACTGGACCGAGAGCACAAAAGCTGGGCTGTTTGTCTTGCACATAGCTGACCTGGGTTCAATCTTTGGCATCCCATATGGGCTCCTTAGCCTGCCAGGAGTAATTTCTGAGCACAGGGCCAAGAAACCCCTGAGTGCCAGTAGGTGTAGCCCAAAATCAAAACAACAACCAAAAAAAACATATTTTATTTCAGAGTCTTGGGATTATTTTTGAGGCTGATGATATTAGGCACATTTTGTCTTTATGAGCAGCAATGATTAGCAGAGTATCAGGTCCACAAAAAGACAAAAGTGAGATCATTTTATCAGATCAAACTAGGTTAATGCTCTACATATATGCAAACTATGTTCTTCTATACATAGAAGAAACATACCAAGAGAAATATGCCTTGTATATGAATTAAAGTGTAAATGCAGGTTCTCTTTAAGCACAGAATATTTATTTGAACAATAAGGTGAGGCTTTTTTGGTGCACAAACATGCATTTTTATGTTCAAAATTTAAGAATTTGATTTCACTTGACATTTATTATGCTAAATAGTAAGATTGTGATATGCTTATTTTTCCTTTGCTAGATAACTTCAATTATTAACTATTATATTACTTTAATAAAACTTAATAAAGTTTAGTATAAACATACCAGCTAACACCCTCCCTTTCAAATCTTTCAAATTCTTACTCATTACTTGAATTTTTCTGTCTCATTTCTACTTTAATTTTTAAAGGTAGAACAAATTAGACAACTCTGAGTCATATATTTTAAATAGAACGTAAGGCTATAAGACTAGGGGCAGATCCAAGACCAGCAGTCGGTACTGTTTCTAAATTCTCATCAATATATTTCACCTAGAACCGTAAAATATTTCAAGTCTGGTCTAGGCCAAAAACATAGGTGGATTTCTTATTGCTTTATGGCAAAACAGTGTCCCTTAACAGTTCTCTTTTAATGTTTTCATTTGAAAGCATATATAATTCTGATGATATCAATTGTCATTTATTTACCGGTATAAATTAGTATGATGTATGGACCATAATTCAAAAGATTTTATGATTGCTTTTAGATATATAACCTCAGTGATTTTCTTGTTGTAGTAAATATAATTGGGGAAAATGAGCTGGGTAATAAAAAGCAGAAATAGTCAAGGAGATACAGAAATAACCTCATATTTTTCTGTTTTTGACCTGACCATTCTTTCTTAATTAAACATTAGTTACAACTGGAATGTAAGCTTCTGAAGGATAGATGCCTATTTTACATCTACTTAGCCTAAATTAATCTTTTTCAATAAACTTTCACTTATAAACAAAATGTGAATATTTTAGCTTTGATACAATAATAATAATTTAAAAATACATTTAAGTCTTAATAATTTTATTTTTAAATTTGTATGTTTCTAACAGAGTGATGGCAGTTCCTGCCACCGTTGTTTATTTTACCTGTTATGATCAATTAAGTGCTCATCTGAGATCTAAATTAGGAGAAAATGAAAACAGCATACCAATCATTGCTGGAGTTGTGTCCAGGTGTAAGTAATTAATTTACTACATTTTTATTTGATTTATGTTCACTGCTATTTTGAAAAATTTGACATTTATAGCGAATTTGTATAATATACAGAGGATTAGAAGGATATATTGTATATAGTTTGTTTTTCGTTTTATATTAATTTGTTAAAACATTGAAAATATCCCTTGATATGTATACCACCTCAATTGAATCACATACAAAGATTTTAGATCCTAAATTTAAGGATGGTATCAGATTAATGTAAAAGTAATCCCCAAATTCTGAGTCATTTCCTTTATAGACTTAGTAATAAAGAGTTAATAAGAAGGAAATTTTCTTCTATAAAGGACATTTTATTCTGTGAAGAGGTTGTTTTAAAGAGGTTTGCTGGCCCCTCATAGTGTCCATATATGATTAGAAGTGTGTTGTATTCCTTATGTACATATCTCTTGATTATTAAGAAATAATCCTCGGGCCCAGAGAGATAGCACAGTGGTGTTTGCCTTGCAAGCAGCTGATCCAGGACCAAAGGTGGTTGGTTCGAATCCCAGTGTCCCATATGGTCCCCCGTGCCTGCCAGGAGCGATTTCTGAGCAGACAGCCAGGAGTAACCCCTGAGCACCGCTGGGTGTGGCCCAAAAAACAAACAAACAAACAAACAAAAATAAATGATCCTCTCTGTCTCGTAACATTTTTGTGTCTGATGTCTGTGTTGTCTGATACTATATGGCTACCTCAGTCTTTTTTTTTTTTTTTTTTTTTTGGTTTTTGGGCCACACCCGGTGACACTCAGGGGTTACTCCTGGCTATGCGCTCAGAAGTCGCTCCTGGCTTGGGGGACCATATGGGACGCCGGGGGATCGAACCACGGTCCGTCCTAGGCTAGCGCAGGCAAGGCAGGCACCTTACCTCCAGCGCCACCGCCCGGCCCTACCTCAGTCTTTTTTTTTTTTTTTTTTGTCTTGTTTATTTGATTTTTTTGAATGCAATTACAATACTCTTAATGATAGGGTTTTATGGGTAGGTAATTCTTTTTTGTATGGTTTTTGGGTCATACCCGGCAGTGCTCTGGGGTCACATATAGGGACCGTATGGGATGCCATGATCCTAACCATCGACATTCTGCATACAAGGCAAACACCTTACCTCCATGCTATCTCTCTGGCCCCAGGTAGCTAATTCCTACACCAAACGTTCCACCTGAGATCCCACTTCCCTCCACATTTGTCCCAGACCTCTCTTTTAATATTTAAACTAAACTTTAAATGCCTTAAATTAAGCGACATCTGCTGGGAAGAAGGTGTATTTTCCCCTTATCTACTAGGCATCTATCATGATGCAGTCAATGTAGAAATTTATTTGTTTTATTTTAATTATTTTATTTTATATTTTAGTTTTTTTGAGGGTCACATTTGCCAATGCTCAGGGGTCACTTTGACTCAAAATTTAGGAATTATTGTTGGTGGGCTCGGGGGACCATATAGAGTGCCAGGGGTCAAACCTGGGTCTGACACTTGCAAAGCAATCACCCTACCACAGTATTATCGCTCTGATCCCAATGCAGAAATTTATTTTTTTTTAATGCATAATTTTTTTTTATTTAAACACCTTGATTACATACATGATTGTGTTTGGGTTTCAGTCATAAAAGGAACACCACCCATCACCAGTGCAATATTCCCATCACCCAAGTCCCAAATCTCCCTCCTCCCCACCCAACCCCCGCTGTACCCTAAACAGGCTCTACTACCTCAGTCTTTTTTAAGAGAGTTGTTTGCTTAAAGGATTGTCTTCCAACCTTTGAAGTTGATCCTGTGTTTGCTCTGATTATTCAGATGTTTCTTGCAGGCTGCAGAATGTTGGATTCAATATTTGCCACTCTGTCTCTTCATTTGTGCATTTAGTTCATCAACTTTGAGAGAGATAATTGACATGGAATTTTATGCCATCTTTTTGTAGGTTTGGTGTGTTTGTGGAATTTTTGTCTTGCCTTAAAGTGCTCCCTTCAGTTCTTCTTTAAAAGTTGGTTTCGAGTCTGTAAAATTCCTGAGCTGTTATTTGTATGTGAGGCTGTGTATCATTTCTTCAAACCTGAATGAGACTCTGGCTGGATAAAATGGTGAAACGTTCATTTTTTTGAGTTTTTTTTTTTTTCCTCACTATATCCCAACACTACCTTCGGGCCTGAAGGATTGCCTATGATACCTTGCTGTATCACAGCAATGTTACTTTGTATGTAAACATTTCCCTTTTTGATCTTATTGCTTTCAGTATTCTATCTCTATCTCTGGTTTTTATCACAGTGACTAGTCTGTGCCTTGACCTGTTTTTATTTAGGTCTCCTTTTGCTGATATACTTACACCCAGCCAAGATGTGGGTGCAAGCAATCATCATCAGTTCTGAGAACAACTGTGCAATGACGTCTTTGATTGTGCTTCTTCGTGTTTTCTTCTTGGCTCTCTGGGACCTCAATGATTTTTATCTTGTTTTGTTGAATTTATCCTGAATTTTTATGTTATCTATTTATTTTGAGGATTTTTTAAAATCTTTTTATTTATTTTTAAGACTCTTTTCCTATCTTTTGTTGTTGTCTGTAATAGTTATGCAGCTCTTTGAACTGACTGATTCTGTACCAAGCAACAGTATCAGACCTCTGTTGGTGAGTCCTTCCAGTGAGGCTTCCCTTTCACCTACCAACTTTTTCAGTTCTGTCATTTGTTTGACGTTTTCTCATTTCCACTCTCATATCTTCTTGAGTTTTATTGGCTGTTCATTCCATGATTTCTTTTAATTCCTGAATATCCTCAACATTTCTTCTCTAAAGTTCTTATCAAAGGGGCTGTATAGGTAGTGAGTCTGGGACTTTATTCACTAAGCATGGTAGGGTTCTGCATTGTTTTCCCATTGCGACTGTTACAAAGTCATGGTATTTTTATGTCTTGTGGAGAGGCTGACTGACTGTTAGAAATGTGCAGCTGGAGAGCAGAGCTGAGAGGCCTTACTCTTGGTGTACACAAGGCCTTACTCTTGGTGTACACAGAATTGAGTTAAAATGACTCTTCTGAGTCACAAAGAGAATGCCACTACCAGTCTGTCTGTCTCCCTCAGTTTTATGGGACTTGAAATGAGAGGACTATTGAGGCAAAAATTAGAGTGAGAATTTTGAGTAATCCTAGAAATTATGTGAAGGAAACAAATTGGCAACTTCTCTTGGAAAAAAGTTGAAACAACAAATAATAAAGTATATGGACATAGTCTCACAAGTAATACCTCTCGAAGTGAAAATATCTACATCAAAGTAATGGTAGGTATCAGGTCTCTCATAATCTATTGTGTTAATTATTCAGGCTTTGCAAACATTTCAGGGTGAAAGTTTAAAATATAAAATGCACAAAATATTAACTTCTGCAATGTACTTGCATGGCTCATAGTTCTTGTTGTTGTTGTCTTGTATTAGTTGGTGCCGTCACTGTGATAAGTCCATTAGAACTAATTAGAACTAAAATGCAGTCTAAGAAGTTTTCCTACAAGGAGCTACGTCAATTTGTCTCCAAGAAAATATCTGAAGATGGTTGGATTTCTCTTTGGAGGGGCTGGGCTCCTACTATTCTTAGAGATGTGCCATTCTCAGGTAGGATTTATTTCATTAGCATATGAAAACTTATTTGTTTTATTATGTATTGCTTTTCAATACATAATTTTAAAATATGATTTTAGATAATGGTTTGTATTAATGTGATATAAGTTATTAAAATGTATGTAGAGCCAGAGAGAGAGAAAGTGTACAGGGGGTAAGGGACCTGCCTTGCATATAACTGATCTCAGTTTGATTTCTGACACATAATGTCATCTCCAGAACACCAGTAAGAGTGATTCCTGAAGCACAAAAATGTGTACCCCCATCTTTTCATCATAACACCTTTGTTTTACCCTGATTGCCTGACTTAGTAGTTACAGTATTGACTCATATAAATAACTTCTAACTTTAGTTGGTTAATTTCCCCCCCATTTTTCTGTATCCTGAATGAGATTTGTCTTTTTCTTTCTCCTACAGTCCTTTAAAAATTTTCTATTAAAGCAACACTTTTACCTTAATACTAGTCTTTTTCTATTGCTTATTATTGCTAGAAGATGGCAGAGAATTTGGCTCCTTTTATAAAAAAAAAAAAAAAAAAGTACCATTTGGGGCTGGCGAGGTGGCGCTAGAGGTAAGGTGTCTACCTTGCAAGTGCTAGCCAAGGAAGGACCGTGGTTCGATCCCCCAGTGTCCCATATGGTCCCAAGCCAGGGGCGATTTCTGAGCACTTAGCCAAATGGGTGTGGCCCAAAAACAAACAAACAAACAAAAAAAGTACCATTTGGTTTTGCATATGCAGAAAACAATGTATGTGAATTAAAATTTTTTTTCATTGAACATATAACTTCATAAGTATTTTCTTTCAGACTCACACTTATATATATATTTTTCATTCACTGTTCTTTTAGCAATGTACTGGTACAACTATGAAATTTTAAAGAAGTGGTTGTGTAAAAAATCTGGTTTATATGAACCAACATTTATGATCAACTTTACTTCAGGGGCATTGTCTGGATCTGTAAGTATATTCTTTTGTTATCAATATTTCAGAATACTGTTAATTATGTGGTATAATATTTAAGAATTTACTGTTATATTTACAAAGAAATCATTTGCCATTAAAATTTTTTTTTTGGTTTTTGGTTCACACCCAGTGATTCTCAGGGATTACTCCTGGCTATGCACTCAGAAATCACTCCTGGCTTGGGGAACCATATGCGACGCCAGGGGATTGTACCGCGGTCCATCCTAGGCTAGTATATGCAAGGGAGATGCCTTATGGCCTGTGCCACCACTCCAGCCCCAAAATATTTTTAAAATACATTTTTTTATTACAAATACATTATATTTTTCTAAAATGTATCACTATAGTATTTTAATAATGGTTTAAATAGTGCTTCATTAATTGTAAAATACTTGGAATTTTTGGAAGGATTAAGACCACACCCTTTAGTGTTGCAGGGTTATTTCTGGTTCTATGCACAGGGATCACTCCTGGTAATGCTCAGGGAACCATATGCAGTGTAGGGGAATGAACTGAGATTGGTTGCATGCCAGGCAAGTATCTTATCATCCTGTACACTCTCTGTACCCATTATTCAGACATGTTAATGAAAATATGAATACATTTTGCATACTTATTTTTCCAAATCTATTGATATTTTATCACATTTGTATAATCAGATTAAATACAAGTAAATTCATCCTTTGCTACTAATTTTTATTTTATTGGAAACATTTTGACTTAAGTATTTTTTAAAAGAATTTTAATTAAAATTATAATGAAAATACAGAAATCTAAAATGATCAATTTTTTTTTGTTGTTTTTTTGTTTTGTTTTTGGGCCACACCCAGCAGTGCTCAGGGGTCACTCCTGCTGTCTGCTCAGAAATAGCTCCTGGCAGGCACGGGGGACCATATGGGACACCGGGATTTGAACCAACCACCTTTGGTCCTGGATCAGCTGCTTGCAAGGCAAACGCGCTGTGCTATCTCTCCGGGCCCTTAAATGATCAATTTTTGATTTTTCATTCTTCCATATAATGAAAAGTTATAGAGTAGAATTCTTTTATACAAATTCATGCACTGTGGTCAAGCCATGAGCATTTCTTCTTTCATTTTTTCATTTTTGTCTCATGTTTGGTGGAGCTCCTACTATGGTACTTGGTACTCACTTCTGTCAGTGCATGGATGACCATATGGTGTGAGGCATTGGCTTTACAACTTTCACATGCATGGCATTTGATCCCACAATCCCACCCTTTGATTTCTTCAGCCCCTACAAGAGTTTTCTTATAGCTAAATATGCAAAATTATTGATGAATTTCAATAAAATGACTTATTGGAACTACATAAAAACAACAGTATACAGAGTATATAGGGAAATAATTAAGACAGAAATTTTCTAAAATATTTAATGGAAAAGCTAGGGTAAAAGAGCTATTGTGATTGAACACAAAGCATGGATATGAATTTGCCAGTTCTGAAATGTCAAAATATTGAAGGTCATAAGCTCAATTTCTTTGTATTTCTGTGCAAATAGGGAAAATATTTCAGTTAACATGAAACCAGAAATTAACAATAATTTTTAAGGAGTTTATAAGTGAACATTTATTACAGAACAGTTACATGATCTGAGTATACCATGTTAAGTAGCAGTACGTTTCTGGACATTGGCAGGAAAATTCTTTAGACTGCTCTACCAGAAGTTGAAAATCATTGACTTCAAAAATTATTATAAAGTGACAAAGTTTAATTTTTAACACATTGTTTCTAACAAAGTTCTACAAAATATAGAGATAGAAACTGATTTTACTTTATCTAAGATCTTTGATATGAATTCATTTTAGGGATGACTTGCAATATAAGTGATATTAATTGACATTTTGTGAGCAATTTAGTTAAATGTGGGGTGACAGTAAAAATACAAGAGCAGATTATAATTTTTTTTTCTTTTTTACCTTTTGGGCCACACCCTGTGATGCTCAGGGGTTGCCAGGGATCAAACCAAGATCCATCCTGATCGGCCGCGTGCAAGGCAAATGCCCTACCACTGTGCTATCACTCCAGCCCGGAGATTATAATTCTTTTATGGACATAGCAGAAATGTTATAAGATTATTGAAGAAATTTGTTATTTTTAAAAATTTTTTATCTTAGACCATTATTAAAATGCTCATTGATTTATTTTGGCATTTTAAAATATGATTTATGAACTATTGTACTACTTGATAGATATGTTTAAATTAAGGATCTATATAATGAAAGGTTGAAACTTCATCTTCTTTAGATTTAATTTTTTATTGCTATTGTTCTGGAGCCACACCCGGCGGTGCTCAGGGGTTACTTCAGGCTCTGTGCTCAGGAATCACTCCTCGGGAATCAAATCCATGTTGGCTGTGTGCAAGGCAAATGCCCTATCCTCTGTGCTATTGCTCCAACCCCAGTAGACTTAATTTTCTATTCTTTTTATTTTTAACATTTGCTAAATTTTTTGAAATGCCCACTAGATGCTGGATAATTTGTGTTATATTGTGTGGTAAAGAAATAAAGGTACGGGCCCAGAGAGATAGCACAGCGGCGTTTGCCTTGCAAGCAGCCAATCCAGGACCAAAGGTGGTTGGTTCGAATCCCAGTGTCCCATATGGTCCCCCGTGCCTGCCAGGAGCTATTTCTGAGCAGACAGCCAAGAGTAACCCGAGCATCACCGGGTGTGACCCAAAAACCAAAAAAACAAAAACAAAACAAAACAAAAAGGTACACACATGCATCAAAAATTATATGTGTCATTATTGGGAGCCAGAAAGATCAGATCTGTTTTGTTGATTCATTTCCCCCACCCCCATCTTGTTGATATATTTTTATTTATATTTTGCTTCTTGTTTTTGGGAACACTCGTGGCAGTGCTCAGAGGTTATGGCTGGCAATGTTTGGGGGATTGCTGTGCTACCCATTGTCCTATCACTCCAGCCCCTAAAATTAATTTTGAAAAAATAATATATTGGGCCAGAGCAGTAGTATGGTGGGCCGGGTGTTTGTCTTGCATGCAGCCAACTCTGGTCCAAATTCTGACATCCTAGATAGTTGCTTTCAGTCCACAAGGAATAACTCCTTAGGTAAAGACCTGAGTACCTCTGAGCACCTCCAGGTGTGGCCAAAAAGCCAAAAAAAATATATTGAAATAATAAAAAAGTTTCACTTTAAATATACTAGTTTCATTTTAAGCTCAGTTGTAATGCTCTTTATTCTTATTAAGTGATATTCTAATTAGAAAAGTGATATTCTGATTAGAAGAATGTTAAACTGTATTGGAACATTTTAAAGGTATATTTAATCAAGTTTACTTTTTTGTTAGTTTGCAGCTATTGTAACTTTACCGTTTGATGTGGTAAAAACACAGAAGCAGACGCAGTTTTGGATATATGAAAGTCATAAAAGTAAGTTTATTTTAAAATAGTTTCAAGACTCCATGCTTTTTTTCTTTTTCTCTTAAGATACTTTTAGGAATATTTAAAATAAGAAAAACAAGATTCCCTTCTCTAATTCCCTTCCTTATATAAGTGAAACTAATAAGCTGTTAAAATATGTCAGAATAAATGTACTTATGGCCATAAAATTAGTACAGCAGGTAGGGCCCTTGCCTTGCACACAATTGTCTCCCACTCTTCAGTCTCCATCAAAACATATGGTCTGGGCTGGAGAAATAGCATGGAGGTAAGGCGTTTGCCTTTCATGCAGAAGGTCATTGGTTCGAATCCTGGCATCCCATATGGTTCCTCAAGCCTGCCAGGAGCGATTTCTGAGCATAGAGCCAGGAGTAACCCCTGAGCCAGGTGTGAACCAAAAACAAAAAAAAAACAAAAACAAAAACAATATATATAATATATATATATATATATATATAGTCTCTGAGCACTGTGTGGCTCAAAAACAGGGGTCTCAAACTCAGTTTACCTGGGGGCCGCAGGAGGCAAAGTCGGGGTGATCCTTGAGTGCAAAGTCAGTAGTAAGCCTTGAACATTGGGGGGCATGACCCAAACAACTAAAACGAAACAAAACAAAAAAAGATTCCTCTAGAGCAGGGCCACAAAATGTTGTACGGAGGGCCGTTTGCGGCCCGTGGGCTGCGAGTTTGAGACCACTGCTCAAAAAAAGAAAAAAAAATAACCCAAATAAGGTATTTAGCAGATCTTCCTTCAGTTAAGTCATAACTACTGTATAGATGATAGCTACACTCAAACATAATCCTAAAAGTAACCACATCTGGGTTAATTTCAATGTAATATCATTTTTATAAAGTTTAAGAGCATTAAAATCATGTGTTATATGCTGTTTATGAATATGTTACATTTTGATAAAGGTTGAAACACTGAGCATGAGAAAGGTTAAGAAAAAAGAATGGTTACTCTTGAAAAACAATTAAGGTATGGGAAGAAATATACAGAGGGTTTCAGTTGTACCTGTAAGCTAGTTGTTATGATTTGATAAATCTGGTAATAACTAAGTGTAGATTTTGTGCTCAAAATATAATAACTAATAATCAGCTAATGAACTGATAATCAGTTAATAGGTTTACAAAACTAATAATCAGCTAATCAACTAATAATCAGCAAGTTGCTTAAAATCAGGAGTGTTTTTTTGTGTTGGTACACTAGGCAAGAGACACGGTAGGAGCAGGCTTGAGGAACATCTGAGCAAGTCATCAACGGCCATTGAAATCCATTGAAAACGACCAAGAAATCAATGGCCATTGAAATGACTGTAGGAAATGATGGGACAGACACAGATTCTTCAAACCTGTACTGTTTGGCTCATGGTATAGATATCCACATAGCCCCGAACCATAGAAGTTTCTCCCATATCTGCTTTAGAGATTTCATTAAAAGTTTTTCATGGCTAACCTTTAGTTAGTAACTCTTTTTGCCAGTACTCCTCTATATAAATTTTACCCTCTTACTAAAAGATTATTTGAGGGGCCAGAGATAGTACAGTGGGTAGGGCATTTGCTTTAAAGATTGCCAACTCAGGTTCAATCTCCAGCACCACCTGAAATGATCCTTAAGCACAGAGCAAGGAGTAAACACTGAGCATTGTAATGTGCCCCCCAAATTAGAAATATATAAATATATAATTTAAAATATAATAATATATTATATATAAATTCTCAATAAATAAATGATACTAGTTAGAGTTCCACATGAAAAGAAATAGTTCCACAAGAATAGAAATCCCAAGCTTCTTGAAGGATCTCTCCTTCCTGGGAGCCGGGAGTCTAGCAGGAAGAGGTTTGGCAGGCCCACGCCATGCCGGAGGCCTGCTTGGCCAGGCCTAGGGGGGTTGCGGGATTTGGGTAACCCCAGCACCCCTCTGCCGCCTTGCTCCAGATCTCCAGGGCTTCCCCGGGCCACACCCCTGGGCAAGCCGGTGAGTTGGGTCCCTTGGTGGAGTTTGAAGGTACCCTAGGCCTTTCCCCACTATCCATGCGGCTCCTTAGGGAGGGTCTGGGTGGGGCTCTGAACTTCTGTTCTCCCAGCTTCTTGAAGGATCTCTCCTTCCTGGGAGCCGGGAGTCTAGCAGGAAGAGGTTTGGCAGGCCCACGCCATGCCGGAGGCCTGCTTGGCCAGGCCTAGGGGGGGGGTGCGGGATTTGGGTAACCCCAGCACCCCTCTGCCGCCTTGCTCCAGATCTCCAGGGCTTCCCCGGGCCACACCCCTGGGCAAGCCGGTGAGTTGGGTCCCTTGGTGGAGTTTGAAGGTACCCTAGGCCTTCCCCCACTATCCATGCGGCTCCTTAGGGAGGGTCTGGGTGGGGCTCTGAACTTCTGTTCTCCCAGCTTCTTGAAGGATCTCTCCTTCCTGGGAGCCGGGAGTCTAGCAGGAGGAGGTTTGGCTGGCACTGGTAATCTCTGTCCAGTCTACATTTTCAAAATCGCGCGGGGGCTATTGCCCCCGCGTGCACAAGAAACATTAATAGTACTCTCACAAGAAACATTAATAGTACTCACTATCATTGAATTATGTTTTTATGTATGCAGAATGTCCATTTTGTACTCTGCCCTTTTGCATACCCCTTCATAAGTTCATATTTCTCTTTAACTTCTTTAACTCCTATCATCATTACTCCTTTTTTACCCTTTCTAACTTAAGTACTATTGAGTCCTAATTCACAGACCAAAGTGGTGCCCTAGAGTTAACACCCACCCAACTATTTTAAAAGGCATAAAAAGGACACATATCTTTTCAACATTTTATGGGTGTTTTCTTTGACGGCTATAACTTTTGCTAAATACTTTCTTATACAGTGATTATCCCCCCCCCCCATGTTTTTTATCTTCTCTTTATGAACTGCTCAATATGGAATTTGGTGTGAAAGAATCCCTCAGTTTAATACTTATGTTTGAACCAAGTCATGGGTCTTGTTGGAAATGTTCTTATGCCCCCATATATCTGATAGCACCACGTGGCTTTATATCTTGTTTGCGTAGGCACAATAACATAGGAAAATACTATACATACCAATAAGTTCTTATCTAATAGAAATGGGAACTCACAAATCTTGTAGTGCAATGAGACCTTACACCCTGAACATTGACATAACGACCTGGCACAGGCCTCAGAAGAATGGGCATTCTCCATTTACCCCTTGATCTACAGAAGACATTTACAAAACATCCAAGGTTGTATATAACATCACCCGGAGGCATTCCTGTACCAGGGACGACCCTACAGCTGCTCAGACATCGATCTACTCAAAAGGGACATCCCTTAACACTGAGAAGACAACAAGAACAATGACCTGTTTACTGGACAGGGCTTGCTGTATTGCCCCTTTATGGTGAGGTTTGTCTATAACATCATCTGGAAGCAATCCTCTACCACGGAAGACCCTACCACTGCTCAGACATCGTCCTGCTCAAAAGAGACTTCCCTTAACACTGAGAAGACTTAACAACAACAACCTGCTTACAGGACAGGGCTTCCTGCATTCCCCTTTCATGGTGAGGTGAAACGAAAAGGCACTCCACATCATGACTTCAATGTAGGACATGCAGATTCCAGAATCTTTAATACAGAAACATGAGACCAACAACAGAGACTGTGTGATAAGTGTGTTGGCGCTACGGACAATGTCTTGGAGCGAACGATAACTTTCCTGAGGCCTAGAGCTGGTCTTATGCCAGGAAACTTCAGGGGTAGGATCTCTTTGTATTTAGGCCAAGGCTATTCCTTTCCATGCCTCTCGTATTTTGGTGGGCCTATGCAAACAACAATTGCCACTCTAACACCGTTTTTACTGTGCTCCTTTGACTCTAATCCTTAAAACACACCCACTTAAAATTTGAGGTTAACTTAAGCTAATATGCATGTACATGGAAATGTAAAAAATACTATGCCTCTAATGTTTAAGGAGTTACCTAAGTTTGATGGCTTTAGATTGCCTTGTGTGCTGTTAAGAAATATTATAATGTGCTACAATCTGGGGACTTGAGGGAAAAAGTAATTGCACATGGATTCTGTTTTATTTATCTTAACTTTCTTTGGTGAAAATTCAAAGTTAAGATATCAGCAAGGGGACTTCTTCTGATAATTATGTTATGGGTGATTGTCCTTCCACTGTAACTTTACTTTATCCTCTTTCTTTGCATCTTTTGTTGTCATAATTCATAATAAAATATTATAAATAAAAAAGAATAGAAATCCCCAGGCCCTTTCTTTACCAGTTATTTCCAAAATTGAAATAGAAATGAAAGCAAAATTTCCCACCTTGGAATATAATGTTTTGTCACTGACATTTAGAAAAATTAAATTACATTCCTGAATTCTTTATTTCTGGTTTTAAAATAAATGTCCTTTTTGTTGGGTTGCTCTAGTTATACTATTTGTTTTGGTTAGATAGCTTCTTTAAGGTTACACCTGGTTGGGTTCAGGACTAAACTCTAGGGACCGAGGATTGAGCCATGGTAGCCACATACCAGGCAAGCACCTTAACTATACTATCTCTTTTTCCTTGACAATATCACTTCTTAAAGTACAAGACCTCATTTGTCTCCATAAATAATCTGGTATTTTATAGAATTGAAATTTGAGGTAATTAAGCTATTTTTGAAAGAGATTTTTTTTCCACAACAGTATGCTGTTGATCATACTTAAGGGTGAGTTATGTTTGTGCCAATTCTACAAAGGTTTATAGTGCACCACTCAGAAATTAATAAAATCTACAAGTTATTTGCCTATCACCCAGTTGATCTTACGCCATGCTTTAACTATCTTTGGCCTGCCAGCTTTCATACTGTTCATGTAATAGTATGACCACTTTTCAACCAAAAATAAAGCTATGTACTGCTATAAACTAAACTATCTTCTTTGAAGGTAAACTTGTGTAAGAGCAGGTCATTAGTACTTTTATATTTGAACTTTTCTTACCAATGTTTTTGCAGACTTTTAAATCCTGTTTTTTGTGTGTTCTGGATATTTTAAGTAGTTGCACATAAATTACCACTAATAGTATAAACGTGGACTTTGGAGAGATTAACCTAATCTAAATTTGTTTAAAAACTGGTATGGCGGGGCCGGGCGGTGGCGCAAAGAGGTAAGGTGCCTGCCTTGCCTGCGCTAGCCTTGGACGGACAGCGGTTCGATCCCCCGGCGTCCCATATGGTCCCCCAAGCCAGGAGCGACTTCTGAGCGCATAGCCAGGAGTAACCCCTGAGCATTACCGGGTGTGGCCCAAAACCAAAAAAAAAAAAAAACTGGTATGGCCATTCAAAACATTTGTAATTAAATAGTGCTTCACCTGGGAGAAAAAAGGAATTGTTTATCTTGAATCTCATTTTAGAAAAAAGATTTAATTGTGTGCTTATTTAGTGAAAAAAATTTACTGGGGCTTCTTGTTGATTTGGGGAATCACATGAATCTCTTCTACACAAGGTTTTTTTGGGTTTTTGTTTTGTTTTGTTTTGTTTTTTACTTTTGGGCCACAACTGATGACGCTCAGGGGTCACCCCTAGCTATGCACTCAGAAATCACTCCTGGCTTGGGGGACCATATGAGATGCCAGGGGATCGAACCACAGTCTGTTCTGGGCCTTACTACTTGCTCCACTGCTCCGGCCCCCTTTTCTACACAGTTTTAAATTTTTTATATAAAAATGTACTTAGGACTTAGATGCATTTTCTGTTGCCCACATCACAACCTGCAATATTTATCATTCTTTTTTTTTCTTTTTTAATATTTGTAGTATTTGGGCCATTGGGATAAGAGAGATGAGAAAGAGATAGTGAAGGAGAGGGAGAGAGTGGGGAGAGAGAGAGAGAGGGAATGAGAGGGAAAGGGGGAGGGAGGGGGGAAGAAGAAAGGAGTAAGAGGGAGAGAGGAAGAGGGAGGAGAGAGAGGAAAGAAGAAAGAGACGAGGAGAGGGAGAAGGAGGGAGAGGGATATTTATTATCATTCTTACATTTTTCTAAATAAAACTATCTTGCTTCACTGAAAAGAACAAAAAATATATTAAGACTTGGAAAAAAGTATAAAGAATATCTACATCCAAACTTAAACGTTTATCAGTTCACCAAAACCCTTCATTTTATCCCTAGTTGTATCCAGTCTTACACAGCTTAAAATATATAGTCTTTTGCTACTTTTTGTCTTTGGGTTTTGGGCTACAGCTGGACGTGCCCAAGGGCTACACCTAGTGGAGTAAGCTACTCCTATTCCTTTTGAGACTATGTAGTGCTTGGGATTGGACCTGAGCCTCTTACAGGCAAAGCACATACTTCAGGTTTTCAAGTTATATGCCTCGTGCCTGCGGTTTACTAATTTCATGCAAATTTTTAAAAATAAAATTTTGGCCTATTTTTTTTTTTTTTTTGGTTTTTGGGCCACATCCAACGCTGCTCGGGGGTTACTCCTGGCTGTCTGCACAGAAATAGCTCCTGACAAGCATGAGGGACCATATGGGATACCAGGATTCGAACCAAACACCTTTGGTCCTGGATCGGTTGCTTGCAAGGCAAACGCCGCTGTGCTATCTCTCCAGGCCCAGCCTATTCTTAAAATTATATGCTATACTTCCAAAAGCCAAAATAAAAATGTTAAAGCTGTACTAGAAATCAAGTGCTAATTTACAATTGTATCCCTCTTATTTACATTTAGATCCTGTGCCTTCACATTTGTCAACCTGGGTTATACTGAAGAACATTGTTGCTAAGAATGGAATTTCTGGGTTATTTGCAGGTAAAAGTATTTAGCTTACCAAATTGTTTTACTTTTAAATCTTTCACCTTCTCGTACAAACACAGGATGATTTCATGTATCGGTGGTATATAGAATAACTGGAAGAAGGAATGTAATGTAGTAAAGGGTGGTGGTACCTAGATCACCCTTGACTCCAGAGTGTAGGGAAAAGGACAGAAGGAAAGAATCATGGGGTAAGGAAGTAGTGAGGAAGTAGCGAGGGAGCAGGGGTCAGAGGCCTTGAGTATATTGGTAATGTGGGGAAGGATATAACTTATATATCCAAAACAGAGTCAAAACATTGAAGACATGAGATCCAAACTTTCAAATGTGCCGGTCAAGGTGGCAGGTTGAAAGGGCAGGAGGGAACTTGGGAACACTAATGGAGAGAAGTTGATAATGGTGATGGGACAGGTGCTAAAATATTACATGTCTAAAACTTAGCTAGCAATAACTTTATAAATCTTGGTTCTTTAAATCATTCTTTTAAACTATCACCTTAAATTAACTTCCAGTAGAAAAGCATTGAAAATATTCCATATTTATGGTTTCTTTTAAAATATCTTTATAGTGAGTTAAAAATAAAAGTTAAATGAGGGGCCAGAGAGATAGCATCAAGTGGTAGGGCATTTGCCTTGCAAGCGGCCATCCTAGGACCACTGGTGGTTCGAATCCCATTATCCCATATGGTCCCGCGTGCCTGCCAGGAGGGATTTCTGAGCACAGAACCAGGAATAACCCCTGAGCACCGCTGGGTGTGACCCAAAAAACAAACAAAAAAATAAGGTTAAATGAAAGCTTGAGATGAAATTTCAATATAATCATGGAATTGAAGTGAGGCAATTAGGAGTGAACAGTTTGCTGTCTTTGTCAATTTAAGACACCAGTATGTCACTTAATTTGATAATTATTAGATTGAAAGCATTTAAGTTTTTTAAAATAAAGTAAACTTTTTTTTCAGGCCTGATTCCTCGTTTGATTAAAATTGCTCCTGCTTGTGCCATTATGATCAGTACATATGAATATGGAAAGAATTTTTTCCAGAAACAAAATACTCAAAAGCAATACCAGTGATGCTGTTTCATCATGAAATTACAACCATAGAAAATAATAAGAAAAATATTTTCCGTCACTATCTTACATTGATTTTATATCTTTTGAAGTGTGCTTTCTTCTAATTTATGTGAACAGTAATTTCTACTTTGCATCTCTGACCTAATTTTAATTTTAAAAACAAAATTTTATTACAGTTTTTGAAATATTGAAATGGCTGTTTCAGAAATCACACACATTGTAATAACATTATTCCTCAGCTACAAAAGCACTAATCTCTTGGAGTTTAATGTAGGTTTTAAAGTAACTTAATCTTATTGGCAATATGTCAATACATCAAAACATTTTGAAATATGTGCTGATATGGAATGTTTAGAAGAAAAATGCCCCAATCTCTCATACACATTTAAATCATGTAATAATGATTTAATTAAGTAGATAATAGAAGGTAGGCAGTGTTTAACATTGACATTTATAAAATATCTATTATTTATTTTAATTTAAATCTATTTTTAAACGATTTCCCCATTACTGTCTTTTAGCCTAGTTATTAGAGATTTTCTTAATTTTACCTTTCTGAATCAAAATATAATGACATTTCTAATATAATTGCTGCTGTTTTTGATAAAGTCCCCATATTATCTGTTTTTACAAGAGAGCATTTAAAATTATTTTATTTATTAAATGTTCACTTCTGGGGCCGGCGAGGTGGCACAAGAGGTAAAGTGTCTGCCTTGCAAGCGCTAGCCAAGGAAGGACCGAGGTTCGATCGCCCGGCATCCCATAAGGTCCCCCCAAGCCATGGGCGATTTCTGAGTGCTTAGCCAGGAGAAACCCCTGAGCATCAAACGGGTGTGGCCCGAAAAACCAAAAAAAAAATTTTTTTTCACGTCTATCAACTTAGGTGGGAATTGTAAAAAATATTATATTTAAATATTGTATTTGTAAAATAATGTGTTGGCACAGGAAGGGCCTCTGGTTTCAGTCTTATATTAAAAGTTATCTCTAGCTGAAATTCTCTAGAACCTAGCTTTATAAACTGTAAATCATACCTCCCCCAAAAAATGGTCAGCAACAGTAAAATTTTGAACAAAATATGACCAAAAGTTAATTCAAATCCAATACATAATAAATCTGAGGTATTTGGAATTGGACTCGTGACATTTCTCCTTCAAGAGGCTGGCAAGTGGTTAACAGTCTAAAAGGTTTTAACCTTTCACCCATGAGGGCCAGCACCAGATGAAGGCGGTAGTTAAGTACTATGGGAAAGAACTGGCTTTCTGTTGTTGTACCCCAGACCTACTGCTCCATGTCAGTCCTATTGCTTCTTTTAACAAAATGGAAATTAAAATACTTCATCATTAAAAAATACAAAATACTTCCAAAATCTTCCTTGGTTTTATGTCTCTCACATTAATATGCTAGACTGACTAAACAGCAGTTTTCTTGTGGAAATAAGTATGTATAAAATGACAATAATGACTATAGACTCTAGCCTAAGTACTTTTAACTTATAACCAAGAAATAAAAGTGGTACAATGATAGGACAGGAAATGATATACTTTTAAAAAATATTTAATTTTCTCAGAATCTGAATCCTGAAAGAGAAAGCACTTTATTGCAGTCAATGTGTATATTATGAAAATGTGAAGCATTTCTTCTGTGAAAATAGTTTAAGTGCAAAATTCTCTAGTATTTGTATTATTGTTGAGACATACTTTATATGTTTGATCAGAAATAAACTATGTAGTATAGTATATGTACCCTTTGTATTTATTTTAGTTCATTTTCTTAATGATGGCAATATATAAAAGTATGTGTTTGGCTTTAACTTCTATATTTATTAAAATACCTATGCTGTTTAAAATTATCACAGCGCTGGGGCTAGAGCTATAGCATAGCAGGTAGGGCATTTGCCTTACACGTGGCCAACCTGGGTTCGATTCCCAGCATCTCATATGGTCCCCCAACCCTGCCAGGAGTGATTTCTGAGCACAAAGCCAGGAGTAACCCCTGAATATGCAGAGTGTAGCCCCAAACACACACACAAAAAAAATTAACACAGTGCTTCTAGCTGTCTTTATATAAGCTCATTGTTAATACTCATTGTTAAAATGTTAGAACATTTTTTGAATAGTGTTATTCAAAAGTTTTATGAATATATAAAATATATTACACTTCTGTAATACATATGCATTACATTACATCATACATAATGATGTATCTTTTTTTTTGAACAGTGTTATTTGAAAGTTTTTGTTTTTGGGCCACACCCGGCGGTGCTCAGGGGTTACTCCTGGCTGTCTGCTCAGAAATAGCTCCTGGCAGGCACGGGGGACCATATGGGACACCGGGATTCGAACCAACCACCTTTGGTCCTGGATCAGCTGCTTGCAAGGCAAACGCCTCTGTGCTATCTCTCTGGGCCTGTTATTGGAAAGTTTTAAATTTACCTTTATTTTGCTATGCTTCTTTGTTTTGTTTGGGGGCCACACCCAGCTGTGCTCAGGGCTTACTCCTAGCTCTGCACTTAGGGATCCCTCTAGCATACTCTAAGGGCCTATTTGGGGGTGCTAGGAATCAAACTCTAATTGGTAGCCTGCAAGGCAAGTTCCTAAACCACTATAATATCACTCTTTCCGGCCTTGTTTTTGTTTTGGTAGAAGACAGAAAAGGTTAGAAATGTATGGGCTGGAGCAATAGTACAGTGGGTAGGATGCTTTCTTTGTGCACAGTTTACCTGGGTTTAATTCTCAGCATCACACATGGTTCCCCAAGCCTTACCAGAAGTGGTATCTAAGAACCAAGTCAGGAATAAATCGTAAACACTGCTGGGTATGATTCTAATACAAAAAAAATTTAGAACAGTTCTCTCAAAAGGCCACAGATTTCAACTTAATATTACTTATAAATAGAAGAGAAATATCACCAAGTCGTTAATCTATAGCAGTTAATGGGAGGTTCTTAGCACTTATGATTAAAATAATCTCCTAAATTAATTTTCCCATAGTTTGTAGGTTTTTGTTTATTTGTTTTGATACTTAATGCACTCTGATGGAAAAAACAGCTTGAATTGAAACATAATACATAAATGGCAATGCTTTTTTTTTACATTAATGCTTTTCTTAGAAAAATATAAACAGAAAGGATTTAGATTGTAATTGTGTTCTTAGTAATATTTGCAAAAAGAAATAGTTGAATCCAATTAATGTTAGCTTTTCTACTATGCATATTTAACTTCTTAAGCATAAAAATGTTAAGAAATGTCTTTTCCCAAGTAGTATATCTTTCCCACCTTTCTTATAATGTACAGCTGACTTAAGGTAGATGATAATGAAGTCAAAATAAAATTTCCTTTTGAATATCCATGGTATCCTTTTGTAACAATATTGCAAACCACAGTTCCTAAAAGGATTTCAACCTGTTGCCATCTATTAAGACCCTCTATGAGGTAAGGCAGCATAGAAAGCGTTGGGAAAAGACAGATATGACAGACACTGCTGCTCTCAGGAGGTTCAGAGTTTTGACTGATGCTGTATGGAATGGGAGTGAAGGAAAACAGGAATTTCATTTTGTCTTTGTGGTTTGAACAAAAATTATTCTAACAGTGTCATAGGTCAAATTAGAAACCTAGCCAGAGAATCCTGTGCCAAAACATGTTCAGGCAACAAGAAATTGAGTAACTCTAATCAGATTGGGATTTTCTTTTTTTCCCAATACCAGTATTTTTTCTTTGCTGAAAGAAAATAGGAATGTGGAGTTTAGCATATCCAAGAACAGAAAGCACCACACTGTGTCTCCTGTAGTAAGGCTAGGTATTGGGCAGTGAAACGCCCTATTTAACAACTGAAAAAAATTGTCGTTTGAACTAAACTAATTTTTGTTTGCTTGTTTTTTGGGCCATCCGGTGGCGCTCAGGGGTTAATCCTGGCCCTGCACTCAGAAATCGCTTCTGGCTCAAGGGAACATGTTGGATGCCAGGGTTCAAACCTGCATACATCCTGGGTCAGCCACATGCAAGGCAAATGCCCTACCACTGTGCTACCAATCCAGCCCTAAACTGTAATTTTAAAAGTGACAATAATGACACCAATATAATTTCATCTTTTCCTTTTCTAAACTGCTGTTTAAAAACATACTAATGTGGGGCCGGAGAGACAGCATGGAGGTAAGGCGTTTGCCTTTCATGCAGGAGGTCATCGGTTCGAATCCCAGAGTCCCATGTGGTCCCCTGTGCCTGCCAGGAGCAATTTCTGAGCCTGGAGCCAGAAATAACCCCTGAGCATTGCCGGGTGTGACCCAAAAACCACAAAAAAAAAAAAAAAAAAATACTAATGTAATGATAAACAGAAGCCTCTTTGCTAAATGTATTTATCAATACTGGTGATTTTGCCTAAAGAAGGAATTTTAGAAATTGTAGTTTTGGGATACAATCTTAGCCATCTGAAAATTTGCATGTAACATTAATAAAGATAGCCTAAATAAAAACAATTTATATTCCTTTTTTATGGATCATGTTGATCATAATTCATAGAGCTTGTGTTGTTTGGCAGTTAGCCTCTGGAGAATTTACCTTCAAGATCTCATTTCTGCTGACATCATCCTGATGTCATTACCTAGTTGCAAAGAAAAGGAGATGTTGCCATACTATAGGCTGGTAAGTTGGGTCTTTGGTAATTAAATCAGCAACATTGTCAGAATCACTATTGTACCATACCACTTCAGTAAAGATTTTGTTTACAAAAACATGTTATTTTTTTAAAAAAATGTTTAATTTTATATGTTGAAATAAAGATTTATCCAAAACAATTTTCATATTAGTGTCTCAGATGTGAAGTAATATACACTTGCCAAAAAGGCTAAAACAAAAGCTCAATGTACAATTTGAATCAAGTAAATTATCAAGGGAAAAATAATACCACTAATGCATGGTACAAAATGTTTAATATACATGCAACAAGTGTAGTACAGCAAGGAACAAAATACACATGGGAACATTAGTTTATAACTCAGCATTCTACTTTGGAGAGGGTAAGTGAACAACAACTACTTCCACCTAAAACTAAAGACTGAGACATCGTTGTTTCCTCATGCAAATATTAACAAACTGTCTTCTAACTAGTGTGGAATGAACAGTGTAGAAACCTGAATTCACATTAGCAGAAGAATTTTTTACCAAGAGCTCCAAGAAAGGAGGAAAGTCATGATCCTCAGATGTCATGTTTCAATCTGCATTTAGCAGCATATTAATATGAATAAATTACTATACAGACAAACCTGAAATGTTTATCAATATGGAATCTTGAATGTATTATAAAAATGTATGGAAAAGTTTAACTAATTTTAATTACTAAAAGACAATGCCAGTTGAGAGTAGACTGTGAATGGCAAAGCATTTAAACGTTCTGATAGCTTTAGGAAAAGAACAAAAGTGCTTAAGGACAACCTAAAAATGTTTGAGGTTCTCCTTAACTGTCATCATTTTCTATCCTAATCCTAAGGTTTCTTTGTCCTCATTTTAAACCTTCCTTTCATTCACTGTGCTCATTAAAAACTGCTTTGGATACCTCATTCACAGTAAGGTATAAAAAATTAAAAGTAGGCTGAAGATATAATTTTCAAGAATATTTGCATTTCTACAAGTACTAAAGCTAAAGCCTTAAGCTAAAGAAATAAAGCTTTGATCTGAGTATGTTCTGGTATATCTAAGATAACCTATTTTAAGGGCTTCCAGGTCTCCTTTGTCCCTGAAATGGTGCTGTCTGTAATGCCATATGTAAGTCTAGTCTTATTACTATTATCTTAAATTCCAATTTTGAGAGTAAAGTTCTAATTGTTGCAGAGAACCACCACATTCCTATACTTCTAATATAAAGAATGAATGTGGTAACTAGCTCTTCTTGCCTCCTCTCAATAAAATAAATTGTTTTAGGTCAAACAATCTTCCCATATCTACCAAATGTCAAAGCTACTGAGTATTATGATTTGTTAGTAAAAAAAAAAAAAATAGCATATGAAGTCTCCAATAAGTACTGTAGCCTTTCATGTAAACAATGTATAAAACATCTTTGGCACAACTGATCATGTTTTCTTCATATTACAATAGAAAATATACTTCATACTCTGATTTTCTCTTTCAATACGGTGGAATTTTTAGGGACAGAAGGTTATACTTGTTCCAAATGTTGCAAAAAGATTTAAAATATGGCTCTTAGCTTTTTTTTTTTTTTTTTTTTTAGAAAAGAAAACTTTTTTTTTTAACCTGTAGAAATGTAGGGGGTTTTAACATCAATATCAACTTTAAAATGGGATTGTGGCATGACTTATGGTAGGACCTATAAAACATATATGACTGATTCATTTCTCAGAAGGAAAATAAGAACAGCACTGCGGTCAGAAATTCAGTTATGTGTGATCATTTTGCTGATCTGATTTAAAAACATTTCAAACCCTGAATTGAACCTGAAATCTCTCCTAATAACATCTATCCTAAGTTTTAAATGTTTCTAACTTTTGAAGCATATTTGATTAGATTTAAAAATCTATATGTTTAAAGAAATCTAGTGGGGGGGGGAACCAAACATTGACTTGAACTTAAATGGCCTAAAACCTTGTAAAACACTTTCCCTATAACACTAATGAGTTTCTTAATTGCCCAAAGGTACATTCTACAAAATAGTATTCAGTGTATGTTAAATTGATAATTAATGATACCCATTAAAGAAAAACAATAATCCAGCATGAAACTGCAGCTGAGAACCCTCTCATATTAAAAACATGCCATCTAAATGCTAGAACCTAGGAAAAATTAATGAAAAGTAAATTAAGTCATTTTTAACTGCTTAATGGGGCAAAAGCAAAATGCTTGCTTTCATCTCTGGTATAAAACCCTCAACCAAGACTCTGGGAATCATATTTAAATATATGAAAATCATTTGAATAATTGTACCATAGAGTGCAATTGCTAAATTAGATGATCTTTGGAGGGTGTTTCAAAAGTCGATCCATTTGTTTTAAACTTTCACAGTGACAGAAGAATTTTAAAGTGAAAAATGTTAGGATCAATTTCTTTTCATTCAGAAGTTTACATGGAGTAGGTAGAATTATAAGCAACTGAATTCTAGACATAGGCCAGAACAATAGAAAATTTTCCAGCAGTCAGACTTAAGAGAACATTTGCAACATACAAACTTTAGGCTTTCATATAAGATGTTTCAGGATGGAGTTAGGCCTGGACTTGTCATCTCTGTAGTTGGACTTGCAAGGTAGTCATTGGATTTTAGACTTGTTAGAGATTTGTAACTTGCCACTGAAGTTAGAGAGCCACAGAGCCCAAGTAGTGAGGGGGTATCTTCTTTACCTGAAAAGAAAATAAATAATTATCCTTGGAGAAGAGAATATAATTGTCCTTGAAGAATGATGCTATTAAAAAACCTCCAAACTGCAGACAGCAGGGAAAACATTTAATAAAACCTATCAACATATTTCATCTTTTATTTATTTATTTTGGTTTTGAGGCCACGCCTGGCAGCGTTCAGAGGTTACTCTTGGTTCTATGCTCAGGAATCACTCAGTTATCACACACTCCTGGCTCGGAACCATATGTGATGTTGGAGATCAAACCTAGGTCAGCCATGTGCAAGGCAAACACCTTACCCACTATTCTATCACCGTGGCCCCAATTAAGGGAGTTTTAAGTTTATTTTTTAAAATAAACTATTTGTCTTTGGGAAAAGTATCTTATATGACCTATCCTTTCTAAAATGAGAATAACCTAAGCCTAACTATATTAATTTGGGGTTATTTATTTTTTGGTGTAGGAAATTATAACTAGAATTTTAGGAAAAGAATTATGGAAGAATGTTGCAAGTCAGCCCCTGAAGAGGTTGACTGATGGAGGGATGGAGGGTGAGGTCTTTCCCCTCCAGCTCGGAGCACATATCTGCCACCCTGTCCAGCCGACGGTTTTGAGGTGAAACGGCAGGTAAACAGCTCGCAGACAGTCAGGCTTGTGGAAATATTAGCTTTATTCGGTGGACAAGACTGAAGTCCAAGGTCTCAGCCTCAGTTCCAGCCAACCACCCCTCACCTTCCACAGACCTTTGTTTTTATCCCCCAGAATCAGGTACCACACAATGGTGGGATCAGATACCACCCAATGATGGAAGCAGAATCAGGTACCATCCTAGGGTGGGGGCAGAATGCCAGGTCACGCCCTAGGGTAGGGCACAATCACCGGATCAGGGTAGGGTCAGTAACATAATAATCCCAAAAATATTTACATACACAACAGAAGAATAGTTCTTAGATTTCAATTTTAAGTAGTTGTAATGGTTTGATTTTGTTTTGGGGTCACACTGGTTGTGCTTAGGATTGACTAATGGTGATGCTCAAGGGTCAGTATGTGGTGCGGAAGATTGGAACTGGGGGTGGCTACATGCAAAATTAGTGTTTTATTCCTGTTTTATCTCCCTGGGCCCAAACATGTATGACAAGATCAAAATACAATGTTTCAAAAGAGACCCAAATCAGACCAAACCTCAGTTCTCCAGAGTGTGCTACTAAATTACTACAATAGTCTTTGGATAGTTCTTTACAAATTCCTCTTACTGATTCACAATTTTGTGAAGAAATTTGTTCCTAATATTTAGGTTGTATGTGCCATTTTTGTCATCTTTTGAGCATAAAAATTCCATGTTATTAATTCATTTAAAGAACTTCCATCAGAGAAGTTCTGTCAATGATAATGTTACTATAGCAATGTCACTATGACTGATGACTGTAACAGTGTCACTACGACTATGACAATGTCACAATCACAACCAACACCATATAATAAAGTTGAAAATGATTATTCTAAAGAAGAACTGTGGGTAAGGTGATATACATCGACACCTATCCTTTCGAGTAACAGTATTCAAATCACAATGCCTAAAAGGAATAAAAGAGAGAGAAGAGACCAGAAAAATTGTACAGAGAATTGTACGCCATAGAAATGGGCTTGGAGGTGAAGGGTAGGAGGGAAACTGGGGACACTGGTGGCAAGAAGTGTACCATTGATGAAGAAATGCATTTTGGAACACTGTATGACTGAAGCTCAGCCATCAAAAACTTTATAACTGTATATTTACAGTGACACAAAAGTATATAAAAAAAAATGCCATCACTATTTCAAAATACCCTTCATCCCATCAGATAAGAAACTCCATACCTAGATATGAAGCAGTACCTATCTATTCTCTACTTGCTGTGAGTCTCTGAAACCTTTAATTTTTGTCTATGGATTTCCTGCTTAGGTCATTCTTATAAATGAAAGCATACAATATATGCTTTATAATACATATGCTTTTTTATAATATATGCTTTTATAATTTTGTATATAGCTTATTTTACTTATCATGATATTTTCTAAGTTTCACCTATATTGTAATGTATCAGCACTGTATTTCTCTTTTGTTACTGAATAATATTCTTATACCACATTTTCTTTTCACATTCATCTGTATGTACACTGTGTCATATATAATCAAATATATATTTATGTAACAAATAATAAAGGTAAAAACTTTTGTACAGCTATAATACTTATTTAATATATGTAGTATGGGTTTATTTAATTATAGTAATCTGGACATTGGAGCTGTTAAACACTGCATATGGAATATATTAAAAGAAGACTCTATATGAAGTGTACTCTAAGTACAAAACTTTGCATATTTTGTACCAAATAATGAGAAAACCAGCTCAAATAATATAGTGGTGAACACTGGCATAAAAATATTTGTTGGCCCTATTTTGAATATTAGGGTATTGAGTCAGTTATATTTTCTAAAAGATTATCAGACAGTAATTACAAAATGCTAAGCAATCCAGATGTCTAGCAGTTACATAATGGAGAGCTATGTAGCTATAATAGAGAATGACAAGGTTGAGCTGGCTCAAAGCAAAAGATTATGTTTGGACTATACTTGTCCAATTCCTAGAACTGTATGTTCTCCCAAGAACCACAAAGTATAGACACACCATATATCAGCACACCACAAAAAGAAAAGCTCTTCATACTTAAAGGTAATGAATTCCAGCATATATAGCTAAGTGAGGACAACAAAGTACAAGTGGTCGCTAATATGGTGTCCCTTTAAAAGGTGACATGGTGGGGCCGGAGTGGTGGCACAAGCAGTAGGGCTTTTGCCTTGCTCGCACTGACCTAGGATGAACAGTGGTTCGATCCCCCAGTGTCCCAAGCCAGGGGCAATTTCTTTTTTTTTTTTTTTTTTTTTTTTGGTTTTTGGGTCACACCCAGTAGCGCTCAGGGGTTACTCCTGGCTCTACACTCAGAAATTGTTCCTGGCAGGCTCAAGGGACAAACCACCGTCCTCCTACATGCAAGGCAAACACCCTATCTCCATGCTATCTCTCTGGCCCGAACCAGGGGCAATTTCTGAGTGCATAGCCAGGAGTAACCCCTGAGCATTACCAGGTGTGGCCTAAAGACCACAAATAAATAAATAAATAAATAAATAAATAAATAAATAAATAAATAAATAAAGACATGGATTAATTTGAACTTTATTTTTATATAATATATTTAAGAAACATGATTACAAACATGTTTATAGTTGGATTTCAGTTATAGAAAAGAACAAACCCTTCACCAGTGCAACCTACCCATCACCAATGCCCCCATCTCCCACCTTACCCCTCCCCGCCTGTATTCGAGACAGGCATTTTTTTTGGGGGGGGCATCCCCGGTGATACTAGGGTTACCCCTGGCTATCCACTCAGAAATTGCTCCTCACTTGGGGGACCATATGGGACACCGGGGGATCGAACCGAGGTCTGTCCTAGGCTAGCACTGGCAAGGCAGAGATGCCTTACCACTCCACGCCACCACTCCGGTCCCTCAAGACAGGCATTATGACTAGTAATTTGAACTTTAAATAAGGGCCAGAGCAGTGACTTGTAAGAGGTCAAGCGAAGTTTGGGGCCGGAGAGATAGAATGGAGGTAAGGCGTTTGCCTTTCATGCAGAAGGATGGTGGTTCAAAACCCGGCACCCATATGGTCCTCTGTGCCTGTCAGGGACAACTTCTGAGCATAGAGCCAGGAGTAACCCCTGAGCACTGCCGGGTATGACCCAAAAACCAAAAAAAAAAAAAAAAAAGGTCAAGCGAGGTTTGATCCCCAGTATCCCATATGGTCCTCCCCCGCTACACACTCAACAGCCCTACCGGAATAATTCCTTAGCTCAGAGCCAGGAGTAACCCCTTAGATCACCAGGTGTGACTCAAAAACCAAAACAAACAAACAAAATCCACCAAAAACGCCAAACCATTTTTTATTGAGAAGCTAATAAAATAGTTACCTGTCAAAGTGAAAGTGAACTGAACTGTGAGGCACCTCAAGGAAGGGTCTTTCTAAAATGTATTCTTCAGACAAAATCACTTAAAAAATACTTAAGAAATTTTGTTAACATAAAATAAAATGTTACTTTGGAATTAATTTGGGAGCAAGAATAAAAAATAGTTCATATAAATAGTATATCATTGAAAGACATAAAAACCAGTAGAAAAGCGTAATCTTATATTTGAGAAATTAAACAGGATTAAGGTATATATTTCTTTGGAAAAAAACAATAACAACAATCTATCTTTGGTAACCAAAGAGGATTAGAAGCAATAACCAACTCAAGTAAGTACTCGGAGCTCAGAGTAGGTCTCGAACTTCATTTCCTACTATATGAAAATAGGATTTTTTTCATATAAAATAGGATGGGTAGGCAGATATACCCAGCAGTGTTTGAGGGTTATTTCCTGCTCTGTGCTTGGGAATTACTCTTGCAGGTATAGAAGGAACCATATCCAGTACTGGAGATGGTACCTGGACCTTCTGCAAGAAAAACATGTATTCTAGTCTCAGAAAATTATTTTTCCTTTGTTATGTTTTAGGGGCACATCATTGGTTGCTTCTCAAGGGCTATTTCCTTGTCTGGGTGGGTCACTCCCTGTGATGTTCAAAGGGCCATGAACTGCTGGGGAATTAAATCAAGGTTAGTCAAATGTAAGACAACACCTTATTCCCTGAACTGTCTTTCCAGCCCAGAAATAGGATTTCTCGAAGAACCAGCTGACCATGGTTATGGGGCATAAAGTATAACAAAACAACCAAGAATATCTTGTTTTGCTACAAAGTGAGGAAACAAAGGACAGAATACTGAGTGTGAAAAGGACACAAGCCAATTTGAAAGGGTCCATCAACTCCCAAAACAGGCCATTGACTTCCTGATTAGGTAAACAGAAGATCTATTAATTATACTATATTCGTACTAAATATGTTTAACTTAAATATGAGAATAATGAATAGACAAATATAAATGATCAACATCTTATTTTATTTATTTTTTTCTTTTACTATTTCTGTTATGGTTTTGTGTCACACTAGTAATGCTTAGGTCTTGCTCCTAGGTCTGTGCTGAGATCACTGCTGGAGGTGCACAGGGAACCATTTATGGTGCAGGGAATAGAACTCAGAAGATCTTCATAGAGAGTAACTTATTTTCTATTCTATCTCTTTAGCCCTTACCTGGTGGTACTCTACGATTATTCCTTGTTCTGTACTCAAATATTACTCCTACTGGGGCATAAAACCATAATATGATGCTAGGAATCAAACCAGAGTTGGTCACATGCAGAGCAATTATCATAACTCATCTGGCTCCTAAACTGCTGGAAATTTATATTTCCAGGCTTAAGCACTTTAAGTAGATAAATTTTATGTGAACAAATAAAAAAAAATTGGGGGACTATTCTGCTATACAGAACACCAAAGTGATTCTCATGACACTGCTCCAAAAGCTATCTTGAGTTACAAAGTCTTTCTTTTTTTCTTTGTTTTTGTTTTTGGGCCATACCCAGCGATGCTCAGGGGTTACTCCTGGCTGTCTGCTCAGAAATAGCTTCTGGCAGGCAAGGGGGACCATATGGGACACCAGGAAGTCTTTCATTCAGCATAGTTGACTGGATATTTTATATGTGCAAGATGCTGTAAGAAAGGATAAATTTCAGAGTCACTTCTATTGGGAACTCAGCATATAGTCAAAGCAGATAGCAACAATTATAATAAAATATGGAAGTGTAGTAAGAGCAGTAAGTAAGAGCACAATGGAGGATATGGGATATGTATTCAGACCAAATTGGCAGGTAGACCTGAAGGACAATAAAGGAAGCATTAGGAAGAAAGTGATACCAGACTGAGTCCTATTAGACATGCATGCCCAGGAAGAAGACACCAAGGAATCCCTGCTGCACAGCAGTATTGAATAGGCATCTGATCTACAGAGTGCTACAAACAAGGCAGGAGACAAGAAGAATGTGCAAAAACCATAGAGGCCTTCATACTTCATAAAAAAGAACCAGAAACTTACTTTTTTGTTTTTAGTTTTCCGTTTTTTGATCACACCCAGCAGTGCTCTGAGCTTACTCCTAAATCTGTGTTTGGATTAACTCCTCTCTATTTTTTTTTTCTGGTTTTTGGGTCACACACAGCAGTGCTCAGGGGTTACTCCCGGCTCTATGCTCAGAAATCACTCCTGACAGGCTCAGGGGACCATATGGGATGCCGAGATTTGAACCACAGAACTTCTGCATGCAAGACAAACACCTTACCTCCATACTATCTGTCCGGCCCCCAGGGATAACTCCTCTGGAGGCTCAAGGCACCAGAGAAGAAGCCAGGGATAAAACCCACGTAGGATGCATGCAAGGCAACTGCTGTAATATCACTCTGGTTCCAGGAACTTATTTTGTATTCACAGTACATTTGTGTTACAGTCATGCTCTTGTGTTAGAGAGGATACACCAAAGCTTTTTATACTGAAGGAAATTAAATGGTTCGGCATCTTTTCCAATATTTGAAGGATATGTAAATAATGCTCTGGCAGTATAAAGAATGGAGACTGGAAGACCAGTAAGGTTACCAGCACTGCATGGACCATGTGAGCAGTAGGAACAATGCAGAGAAGAAAATGGATGCAGAAATCCTTAGAAAGGCAAAAAATATGTCCAGTGAAAGGAGCCATGACTGACTGATTCAGCTGATTGTGAGAATTGATAATACTGTTGTATTATCACTAAGAGAGATGTGAGTGGAAGAATAAAAGAGAACTGATGAGGCCATTGATAGCACAGTGGTAGGGCATTTTTGCCTTGCAGGCGGAGACCTGAGTTTGATCCTCAGCATCCTGTATGGTCACCAGGAGCGATTTTTGAGTGCAGAGCAAGGAGTAACTCCTAAGTGCCATTGGGTGCATCCCAAAAACAAAAAAAAAAAACAAAAAAAAACTGAGAAAGCAATGAATATGTACCCCAATTTTAAGTGATTCCTCAAACACCATCATAAACCTGTACCCTGTAAGTATACAAACAATAAGCTGTTGTCATCTTTCTATGATCAGTGGGTGGGCAATTTGTGCACCAAAATTTCAAATCCTGAACCAGTGTAAGAGGGAACTGTAATATAGCTGTTTTTGTACTTGTATGTATAAACTTGGTCACAAGTATTTATATTTATAGTTTTAAGTTCCTTGATTTTTTATGCTATTTAAACTTGTTTAAAATACAAAATGGGATGTGGCTTTAAAATTAGTAGTTGTGGGTCTGGAGAGATAGCACCACGACATTTGCCTTGCAAGCAGCTGATCCAGGACCAAAGGTGGTTGGTTTGAATCCCGATGTCCCATATGGTCCCCCGTGCCTGCCAGGAGCTATTTCTGAGCAGACAGCCAGGAGTAACCCCTGAGCATCGCTGGGTGTGGCCCAAAAACAAACAAAAAAAAAATTTATTAGTTGTTCAAACAAACTCATGAAAACAGAGTTGGATGTAAATACCATATTACTGAAGCAAATATCTATTAGACAAATTACTGCACTTAATATTTTCTTATAAAACAATACAAATTGCTGTTGAAAAAAAAAAGAATCTTGATAAAGGGGCAAACCCTGAAAGTAGATGCAGCTCTGTGACATAGGCAAATAGATTACTTGTGGTCTACCAAGCATGTAACTGAAATAACTTATTCACAGAGTGATAGTAACAACTCAGAGGGCAGAGCTCATGCTCTGTGAGACTCTTGTGAGAGTCTCCAAGTTTGCTGCCTGGCACCCCTAGCACTGCAGGACTCAAGCATCACAGAACCTGATTATCAGGCCTGTACCCCTGGGCAGCGTATTGCCAGAAAGGCCCTAAAGGTTCCCCAGTATACCTATCACCCAAAATACTTTCTTATGATAGATTTTAAAAAAAGCTTTAGCCATGGCTGGAGAGATAGTGTGGAGGTAGGGCATTTGCCTTGCATGCAGAAGGATGGTGGTTCAAATCCTGGCATCCCATATGGTCCCCCGAGCCTGCCAGGAGCAATTTCTGAGTGTAGTACCAGGAGTAACCCCTCAGCGCTGCAGGGTGTGACCCAAAAAAAACAAAAACCAAAGCTTTAGTTTGTTTGGGAGCCACAAGCTACAGAGCTCTGGGATTACTCTTGACTTACAAGTTTAGGGGTCAATGCTGGTTGTGCTCAGGAGACCATAAGTGGTGCCAATATTGAAACTAGGGTTGTCTGCACACAAGGCAAATGTGTTAACCTCTGTGCTATCTATCTGGCATCAAGAATGTATTTTAAAACCCCAGGTATCCTAGATTTGATGAAATAAGTTAACTATTAATAACTATGAACAGAATATCTATTACATACAGGAGGTTGCTTGGTTCATAATAATGATATAGACTCCATTCATACCTTATAAAAATTAACAAAAAATAAATCAAAGACCAAACTGTAGTATCAAAACTATAAAACTCTTACAATGAAACAGGTATAAATCTGCTTGGCAGTGGACTACAAGATGGTTTCTTAGATTAGACATTGAACACAAAAGTAAATAAAACAAAAGCTAGTTAGGACTTTATTAAAACTTAAAATTTTGTGACTAAAAGAACTCTAGCAAGAAAGTGAAAAGAAATCAATAAATATTTTCAAATCATATATTTATTGAGTCAACTATCCAAAATATACACAAGGACTTATAATTAATTTAGCAATAAAAAAGTAATGTAATTGGTGGGGGGGGCTGTCCCCAAATAATGCCTAGGGCCCTGGGTCACTTCCAAAAATATTCAACCCAAGATTGCTCAGGCCCAGGAGTGTTGTGGGCCACCAATATACCCACCCTGGTTATATGGGAGATCATAAATTTTAGAGATCCCACAGTGCTGGGAACTAAGCCTAATGCCTTTATATATGAAGGGCCTGCCCTAAAGTCCTTTGAGTTTTTTTCACCAGCTTACACACAATGCAATTCTTAAAGGTCAAAGATTTTAGGGGACCGAGAGATACCAAGCCTTGCAAACAGAAGGTCATTGGTTCGAATCCCAGCATCCCATATGGTCCCCTGAGCCTGCCAGGACTGATTTCTGAGCGTGGATCCAGGAGTAACCCCTGAGCACTGTAACCCAAAAACCAAAAACCAAAAAAAATTTAAAAGAAGGTAAAAGATTTTAGATAGCTCTCTGATGATAAATGGATAATAAACACCTGAAAAGATGCTCAACATTACTACTTATGAAGGCAATATAAATAAAAATAATTAAATTGTTTTTAATATCCACTGGGATAGCTATAAGAAAGAGACTGGGGATTGACTCAGTATTATGGCATATGTGTCCCATGATTCAATAGCCAGCACTGAAAAATAATAATAATAAGTTGGTGGTGAACCTGTGGTGATGCTGACAATCTCCTACACTGTGGGATTGTGAAATAGGACATAGTCTAAGCAGTTTGTTTAGGAAAAAAAAATAGTTTGGCAGGTCCTGAAATGATTCATCAAGAGTCAGTCAATTCCATTCTTGGTTATATATACAAGTGAAATGTATGTTAAAACAAAAATGTGTACATGAATGTTCATAGTAGTATAACACATAATAATAAGATGAGCACAATACAAAAATAAAACTAATAACCAATTTGACAAATTATGGAATAAATACACAAAGTTGTATTATTCAAGCAGACAGGTGAAGAAACACTAATGCAGGGGTCCAAGCAGTGGCACAAGTGGTAGGGTGTTTGCCTTGCCTAGGATGGACCTTGGTTCCATCCTCCAGCATCCTATATGGTCCCCCAAGCAGGAGTGATTTCTGAGCACATAGCCAGAAGTAACCCCTGAGCATCACCGGGTGTGGCCCAAAAACCAAGACCAAAAAAAAAAAAAAAAGAAAAAAAAACACTAATACATAGAAAATGAAAAATATGTAAGTCAAAATTAAATGAAGGATATATAGGAGATGACTTCATTACATGAAATCATATGATGATATGATTATATCTCCAGGATAGATAAACCTAAAAAAATTCAATGTGGGGCCGGGCGGTGGCGCTAAAGGTAAGGTGCCTGCTTTGCCTGCGCTAGCCTAGGACGGACCGCGGTTCGATCCCCCGGTGTCCCATATGGTTCCCCAAGCCAGGAGCGACTTCTGAGTGCATAGCCAGGAGTAACCCCTGAGCGTCATCGGGTGTGACCCAAAAACCAAAAAAAAAAAAAAAAAAATACAATGTGAAATATTAACTTCCCAGGAAGAAAGGGAGCAAAGACCTATGACTAACTGATAACAGTATTCTTTGTTGAATGATGGAAATGCTTTGTAATTATAGTGGTGATCATTGCATAACACTGTGGACTGTAAGCTATAAATAATAAACTTAATGTTAAGTGAATGGTAATGTGTTGTAATGTGTGTGTGTGTGTGTGTGTGTGTGTGTGTGTGTGTGTGTGTGTGCGCGCGCGTTTTGGAAATCCTGAAAGATCTTTTCAAATAAATCCTTAAAACAAATCTTTAAATTTTAAAAAATATTTTATTTATTTTTGGGTTTTTTTTTGTTTGTTTGTTTTTTATTTTTGGGTCACACCCAGCAGTGCTCAGAGGTCACTCCTGGCTCCATGCTCAGAAATCGCCCCTGGCAGGCACAGGGGACCATATGGGATGCCAGGATTCAAACCACCGTCCTTCTGCATTAAAGGCAAATGCCTTACCTCCACACTATCTCTCCAGCCCCTAAAAAATATTTTAAAACACTTAAATAAATATTAAAAGCACCTATATATATAGGGATGTACTATAGTTTAACTTTTTTATTTTTTGGTAATACTTAAAAATAACAGTATGTTTTGGGGGGTGAAGAGGTTGTGCCACACCTGACTCTATGCGTAGGGCACCTTATGTGGTACTAGGATCAAACCAGGTTGATGTGTATGTGGATGTAAAAGAATTTATTTCCTCTACTCTTAAGTGACAAAGTACTTTTGTTGATCATTACTAGCCTGCCTCTGGGTGTTTTTTTTTTTTTTTTAATTATTGAGAATCTGTGATTTACAATGCTGTTTTTGTTGGTTTCCCATTAACCTAATTCCAATGCCACACTAGCTTTTTGGGTTTTTGGGTTTCTGAGTTTTTTGGTTTTGTTTTGTTTTGTTTTGTTTTTGTTTTTGGGTCACACCCTGTGGCACTCAGGTGTTACTCCTGGCTCTGCACTCGGAAATCTCTACTGGCAGGCTCTGGGGACCATATGGCATGCTTTGATTTGAACCACCACCATTGGTCCTGGGTTGGCTGTGTGCAAGGTAAACTCCCTACCACTGTGCTATTTCTCTGGTCCTCCCTGAGAAGGAGTTTTTATAGGGAATAATAAAAAAAAAGTGTTGGCTGAATGAAAACCAGCATGGCATAAAAATATAGCCTTTTAGTGATTGGTCCCCTGAGGCACATTTTTCTTATTTGCAAACCAAAACAAAGTAAAGGTTAGGCTTTTGAAGTATAAATTGAGTACAAAATGCCTTATCCTTGGCCTCTGGGGCAAGGGCAGTTCTAGTTTAAAACAGATCAGCCCATGTTTCAAATATACACAAATTTAGGGACTAACTTTAAAATATAAACATAGGACTGGAGCAATAGTACAAGTGGTAAGTTGCTTGCTTTGCAACTGGCCAACCCAAGTTTGATTCTCAGCATCCCATATGGTCCCCTGAACCATCAGGAGTGATCCTTGAGCACCACTGTGGGTATGGTCCCAAAACCAAAAATACAATTTAAATAATATTTTAATATACTCTGTGGGCTCAAGAGATAGTATAGAAGTATGCATATAGATAGGAGTTATTTGCCTTGCATACAACTGACCCAGGTTCAATCCCTGGCACTATGATATGGATATGCCCCAATCCCTGCCAGAAAAATAAATGAATAAAATATAAACATTCTAAATTTTGATAATGAATCTAATTTATGCTCTTTGATTTACAATGGTGTCATTGAGATTAACATAAATAAACATAATAAATTATGTTTATAACAATCATAAAACATTCAGTATTAATTAAACTATTAAAATATTTATTAATAATTGGTATTTAGTAAATTGTTAAAATTATCTAGACTCCTTGAGAAAATTTTAGAAGGCATCTTAAAAGGAGCAGACATTTCAACTTAACAAAATGTACTCACTGCCCCAGCCTTCTAGTTAATCTGTTTCTCACATTCTTTAACACTAAAATGGTTACAAAAACCAATTTCTGGGCAGAGCAATAGCAGGGCGTTTGCCTTGCACATAGCTGACCCAGGACGAACCTGAGTTAGATACCTGGTGTCCCCCAAGCCAGGAGCGATTTCTGAGTACATAGCCAGGAGTGACCTCTGAGCATCACGAGGTATGACCCAAAAACAAAAACAACAATAAAAAAAAAAAAACCCAAATCAAAAAATGAATCAAGTTCTTAAATGTTTACTCTTTACCTTTTTCAGAATATCCAATTAAGCCAAGTACAAAAAATGACTCAAGAATAAGGAAGTGGTCTGCAGTATCAAAAGCTACTAAGAAACCCAATAAAATAAAGATAGAACTGATTCGAGCAATATAGCAGTAGCTGAAAATCTTGATAAAACTAATTTTATCAAGAAAATAGTCTCTACAAATGAGTTAGAGTCTCTACAAATTAATATATGAGACACAGAACTGGTTACAAAAAAATAGGAAGGGACAGATTAAAAGAAATAATTATAAGAGGCCATACAAAGAACAACAAACCAGTTTTGGTTTTGATTTTGTTTATGGAAGAAGGGGTTTGGGCTGCACCTAGTGGTGATAAGTTTAGGGGCCAATCCTAGCAGTGATAAAGATGTGGGGTCCTGGATATAGATTTTATCCTATGCTGGAGAAAGAACCCCTAATCCATTTTAAATGATAATGATAGCTGGGGGCTGGAGAGATAGCATGGAGATAAGGCGTTTGCCTTTCATGCAGAAGGTCATCAGTTCGAATCCCAGCGTCCCATATGGTCCCCCGTGCCTGCCAGGAGCAATTTCTGAGCATGGAGCCAGGAGTTTCCCCTGAGCACTGCCGGGTGTGACCCAAAAACCACAAAAAAAAAAAAAAAAAAAAGAACATAAAAAAAAAAAAAAAAAAAAAAAAAAAAGATAATGATAGCTTAGTTCCATGAACTAAGGATAATAATCACTTTACAGAAATGTCACTATTATCTGTCAGCAACACTCTGCAACCAAAGTTCAAATAATGCAGTGAGTGAACAAATTATTTTCAAATTTTCAATTAGTTCCCTTCCCCTTACCTTCACTAAGTAAACGTAATGCATCATGCTTTCCATCTCCTTCTTGTAACTGACCTGGACCCAGTGAAGTCTGAGAAAGGCTAACTTCAGCTGATAATTGGTCAAGACTGTGATAACTTTTTCTGAAAAACAAGAATAAAACAGTTCTTGAATTTGTTCACACACACACACACACACACACACACACACACACACACACACACACACACAAAGAATTCTTAGATATATCTTTTTTTTTTTTTTTTTTTTTTTTTTTTGTGGTTTTTGGGTCACACCCGGCAGTGCTCAGGGGTTATTCCTGGCTCCAGGCTCAGAAATTGCTCCTGGCAGGCACGGGGGACCATATGGGACGCCAGGATTCGAACCGATGACCTCCTGCATGAAAGGCAGACGCCTTACCTCCATGCTATCTCTCTGGCCCCCTTAGATATATCTTTAATAGTTTTTCTTAAGTTAGTTAAAATTCTATTTAAATTTTTAATATTTTCTCTGAAACTTTGTCTTTATCTTAACTGTAATAAGATCTCCATTATATTTTCCCTTTAATTCTGTTTGAAGGACTGTCTGCTTACTCACTGAAAAAAGAAAAAAAATTGATTAAGAAAACTTAAATCCATCATACCATTTTTTTTAAATTATCCAAATGGTTAAGAAATAGGAACTTCTGAATAGTAGCAGAAAAGTCTAAAAATATATTTAGTGGAAAAACAAAATTGACATAACAAAAATAACCCATTTTTCTTAAATATATCAAAAAATTTCAAAGACTCAATATATTATAGATTGTTATTATATAGCAGAAATTACAAATCATCACTACAAGTTCAATAATTTGTTTTTAAAAGTTAGCAATAATATAAGTTTGTGTTAATACATCAATATGATTAATTTCTTCTCATTTATTTTCAATTGTGATTTTATTTTACATTAAACAGATAAGATGTAAACATAATAGAGAAAAATCAAGTTATAAAACAATGTTAATAAAAGTTCGTTAGCAAACTTTACTTATCAGTCAGAATGAAATCAACTCAAGAAATATGCACAACTTTGCTGTTATGTTATGTAAAAATATGGAATATTATTTTCAAATACAAATGACATAGAAAAGATAATGAAATTTTAGGTTCAACCTTTATTCTAAAATAATATAAAACCCTATTTAATTTTATAGAAATGTCATATATTCTTTGATATTAGAGATAAAGACAAAACATAAATGCCATAGCTACTCTATTCATACATATAATAGCAGATTTACAAATTTATCAAAGGCAGTATTAAGTATGGGGGAATATATACTGGATTTTCCTCTGTGAAAAGGAGAATGATATGCTAATAAAGAATTTAGTAGCTTACATGATGACTTTTCAAATATCAAGAGAATAAATATCATGAATTATATTTTGAGGGAATAAGTTATTTTACTGTAATAGAAGAATTCTGATAATCATAATAGGTAACAGTAATGAATAATACAATATATTAATATAGTTATCCTTTTTTATTCCTTTATATCCCAGTTCAGTCCCTGTTATCTTTAGGTCTTGGTTTCAGGACCACTGAAACTTTCTCTGTCTCTGTCTCTGTCTCTCTCTCATGCACACATATACACACACACACACACACACACACACACACACACAAGACTCACATACTCAAGACCTTTATTATAGGCCCTCCAATATCTATAGGTTCTACATTAACAGATATCAACTAATACTGGTTAATTGACTCTATGAATGCAGAATCAGTGGGTAGAATTTTTTGGTCACACCTGGCGGTACTCAGGAGTTATTTCTGGCTCTGAAGTCAGAAATCACTCCTGGCAGAGTTGGGGGACCATATGGGATTCTGAGGATCAAACCCAAGATCAAACCCAAGCCCATACCGAGTCAGCCGCATACAAGGCTAATGCTCTACCACACTGTGTGTGCTATCTCTCCGGCCCCCTGTTGCCAGGGCATACCTAAGCTTTTAGGGGGGCTCAGCCCACTAGATATATCCTCAGATTTTCCTGGTGGGTAGAACTAATTTAGCCCCCATGGGGTTTCTCAAAAGGCCCGCTGTGGACGCCTTTTTCCCCTGCATGGATGGTTGAGGAATTTCCAAAGAGATGCCTGGCAATACATTTTCAGCTAGTATTTGATTATCTCTCCTTTGTTTATATCAGGAAAAATATTGGCCTCAGAATTTGGCTCAGAAATTCCAGCATCAAAGTTTGAGTACCTCTTTTTCTGGATATAGTCAGCCCTAAAAGCAAAGACAATTTTTCTCTTTGCAACTGCAGTTTCTGGTAATCAAGGGCATAACCAGAATGCAGATCTCAACTACTGACCCTCCTTTAGAAATAGGGAAGCTCATTCTTGGGGATTTGGTTCCTCCCTTCACTTAACCTCTATAACTATAGAGTCCAGCTTAGAAAGATCAAGTTTCTAGATATTTCCTACTTCCTCCTAATCCTGAGTTGCATTTAAAGTAAGCTTGCAAGAAGTTACCTTGAGTTGGACCTTCTCTCTTGTTACTTACAATTTTACAATCATACCCATAGCTTAGGTATTGTTATTGTTGTACTAGGCTTTGTGATTACAATTATTCTTAACCTGTGACTAATTTTACCCCTATAAATTCCCCTGCTTAAAAAATTAAACTTGTCGCACTCCTGCCAGAAATGTGTTGACCCCACATTCTCTGTGTGGTTTCATTTATTTCATATTTCATATTCGGCCACTCGTGTTACCCATTTTCCTCCCGTGAAAGGACTATATGACCCACGAGAATTGCTGAGACGCACGTCTACAGCACCCTGTGAGTAGAATTTTTATTTTATTTTTTATAATATCTTTATTCCAGCACCATGATTACAAACATGTTTGTAGTTGGGTTTCAGTTATAAAAAAGAACATCCCTCTTCATGTGAGTAGAGTTTATTTTTAAAATCCATGTATAAACAAACCTATACAAACTCCTATTGTTTAAGAGTAAAATATTTCGGGGTGAGAGATATAGCATGGAGATAAGGCATTTGCCTTTCATGCAGAAGGACGGTGGTTCGAATCCTGGCATCCCATATGGTCCCCTATGCCTGCCAGGGGTGATTTCTGAACAAAGAGCCAGGAATAACCCCTGAGTGCTGCCGGGTATGACCCAAAAACCAAAAACCAAAATATATATATATATGTATTTCTCATAATATGGATGGTGGGTAATATCTGCTGGTGCTCAGGGATTACTACTGCCTATGTTTTCAGCGCTGACTATAGACTTAAGGCTTGGATTTATGGTTTATGGCAATATTTATAGTGTTTAAAGTATTGGGAATAAGGGGCCGGGCGGTGGCGCTGGAGGTAAGGTGCCTGCCTTGCCTGCGCTAGCCTAGGACGGACCACGGTTCGATCCCCCGGCGTCCCATATGGTCCCCCAAGAAGCCAGGAGCAACTTCTGAGCGCATAGCCAGGAGTAACCCCTGAGCGTCACAGGGTGTGGCCCAAAAACCAAAAAACAAAACAAAACAAAACAAAAAAATAAATAAAGTATTGGGAATAGAACCAGGGCTGTCTGCATGTAAGGGAAGTGCTTACTCCCTATATTATCCCTCTGGACCATTCTTTTCTTTTTCATTCTTTCCTTTTTTGTTTTTTTGGGCCACTCCCTGTGATGCTCAGGGTTACTCCTGGCTATGCACTCAGAAATTGTTCCTGGCTTGGGGGACCATATGGGATGCTGGGGGATTGAACCGAGGTCCATCCTAGATTAGCATATGCAAGGCAGATGCCCTACTGCTTGCACCACCACCCTGACCCCTCTCTGGCCCATTCTAAGAATGAAAAATTTAAAATTTGCAATTGCTTACTTAATTAAAATAAGAAAATACACAAAATTTTTTGGTTTATCTATGCCTCTATACTGTTCAATATAATCTGAATGAAACTTTTAGGAATCATATGTCACAGATATTTGGTAGCAATTATTTAACACGGTAGGTCAAATTTATTTTGAGTTCCACCTTTGATTAAAAACAACAACAAAAGAATAAAATAATAAAGCAGATGAAAATGATATCTGTGCTAAAATTTTCTCTCTAGAACTGCTTGGCTACTAAAGGCCTAGAAAAAGACGGTCTAAATAATTCAGATAGAAGTAGCACCATTTGGTGATGGGAACTTTGCACTGGTGATGGGTGGTGTTCTTTACATGACTGAAACCCAAACACAATCATGTATGTAATCAAGGTGTTTAAATAAAATATAAAAAAAAAGTAGCACCATTTACGGGGCCAGTGAGGTGGCGCTAGAGGTAAGGTGTCTGCCTTGTAAGCGTTAGCCAAGGAAGGACCACGGTTTGATTCCCTGGTGTCCCATATGGTCCCCCCAAGCCAGGGGCAATTTCTGAGCACATAGCCAGGAGTAACCCCTGAGCATCAAATGGGTGTGGCCCAAAAACAAAACCAAAAAAAAAAAAAGTAGCACCATTTTCTTTCACTGAAATTTAAAAACAAGGACTCAAAAAGAAAAGAAGAAACTAAAGGAAAGAAAAGGAAAGAAAAAAGTAAAGAAAAGAAAAACAGTGGGAATGTGAAAGGGAGGGGAAGAAAATTACAAAAGATAGTAAAATACAGATTGAAACTCAAAAATGTATTCAAAGTGGAAAGTGACTAAAAGTGAAAAGAACATAATAAAGCTAAAAGTTCAAAAATTGATCACCTAATGATAACCAAATGATTTTACCTAAAGGGGGGAAATCTAAAATTTCTATATCACCACACGTTAAATTCAATAATCCTGAACATTCAACAAAGAAATGTGTGTGGCCTTCATATCAAGTGGTTTTGTCGTCTACAACCTCCAAAAATTAGATCTGACAAAAATGCATTCAGACTCATCAAAAATATTATCCTTAAAATAGTATTTCTTAATTATCAATAAATTTAATTCTAAGAAAAATTCAAACATGAAAGTTAAAATTCAAAGTAGATGGCTCATTAAATATGAGCTCATAGATTTAACTAAAGTACTGGCCAAATATTAACTAAAGAAATAGGTTGCTAGTACAAAACTGCATGATCATTTCTAAGTTACTTAACTTCCCCAGGGTGCCTTGGCTTAAGAAATAGCAACATGTTTGTTGCCTTCCTCTAACTTTACCAAATCAATGTCATCTTAAATACTGCCGTTGCACTAAGCTAATAGTGAATCAAGAGTAAAATAACTGAGAAATCAAAGTGGATAACTATATGTTTTAGTGCAACTAGATTTGTAATTAGTTGGAAAAAATATTACACTTACTCATACCACTGTTTATTGTGTTTTCGGTAAAGCAACGTATCCAAGGCAACAGCATTGACATCCAGAGCTCCTGGGGAAGGCCACTGGTTGGTGAGGTGGGCAGTTAACTCTTGTCTTGATCTTAAATCATTATTCTTTAGCACAGTCCTGTGGATATTAAGATGGTGAGTGCTTTTGTCTTCTCTGTTCTCTGATGGCAAAGGAACCTAATGGAATCAACTTAGGCCCCCCAAATTCATCTTCTTAGACTGACTTGTTGACAACTATAGGAAGGCTATTCAGGCCATAGATGTTTTTGTCTCCTGCCATATGTTTTTTCTTCTCTTTCTCTACTAGCTACACCAGTCACTAGTTGTGAAGTTCAGATTTTCTACTTTCCATAAAGATATTACTAAAAGACCCAAGCTGCACTTTACATTTTAACTGAAAAACAATGAAACAATATAAAGTTACAATTTATCCTATGCCAGTTAAAATGTTAAAGAAAGTAAAGCCAAAAAAAGGGGAGGGTGGATGGAGCGATAGCACAGTGGCAGGGCATTTGCCTTGCATGTAGCTGCTCAGAGCAAACCTGGGTTCAATCCCCGGAATCCCATATGGTCCCCAGATCCAGGAGCAATTTCTGAGTGCATAGCCAAGAGTAACCGGGTATGGCCCAAAAACCAAAAAAAAAAAAAAAAGGAAAGGAAATAAAACATGTAAGTACATAATATTTGAATTTGAAAATTAAGAATTTATTAAAGAAATTTAACTCAATAAACAACTACAAAGTGAACATGAAACAAGATCTTAAAATCTTACTACATTGTAAGTAATAATAATAATTTTAAAAATAGGCCAGAGACACATCAGAGGAATTAAAGGCACATGCCTTGCATATAGTCTACTCAGGTTCAATAACTGGCTCTGCATGAACCCCTGATAATTGCACGCTGCTACCTCAGAAAACCCTGTCATAATAAAGACAAATAGGACATAATGCAGAAATTTTTTTGAAAAATCCATGATGCTCAACAATTATTTTTGATCAGCAGGATTACTAATCTTCTTAAGCTAGTGAACTAAATGACAACTGTATAGAACAATGTAATCTTCTAAAAACATTTCAACTACAGAATAAACAATTGTAACTTATGATTCACTTTCATTATAGTTAGTTGTCATCAATAATAATGAGAAAGAACTAGGTCTTTATGGGGGTGTTTTGGGGGCACACCCAAAAGTTTTCAGGACTTACTCCTGGCTCTGTACTCAATCCTGGAAGTTCTAGGGAACCATAAAGAATGCAGGAGATCAAACCAGGTCAAGCACATGCAAGATAAGTGCCCTACCTGCTATAATATCTCTAGTTTTTGACAAATTTTTATCTTCGAGGATCAACAACATTTTAATGGTGGTACAGAAAAATAAAGTTAGGATTTCATTTGCTAAGGTTTTGTCCTACCCTAAAAGCCACAAAATATTACTTAGAACTGTATCAAACAGAAGTCTACTACCCTAGCATACTACAGTACTGAGTGAGCATGTGCTTGCCATAAAGTTTCATTGTTGTGAGAGACAGGATCAGGGCACCAAATCCTGGTCTTGAATAATAACCCTGCATAACACCTCTGACTTTTAATCTAAATTCTATGAGAAAAACACATTTACTTGTCTATACGTTTACATGCCCTAACCCCTATACAATCTCCTTGGTACCACCAAGTCTATTTTCTAAGAGTTTATTTGTTCTGTGAGTTACTAATATTGATGTACTGTTTTCCACATGTAATTAAGAGATATATATGGTTATTTTTAATTATAGAAATTATAGGGCCCGGAGAGATAGCACAGCGGCGTTTGCCTTGCAAGCAGCCAACCCAGGACCAAAGGTGGTTGGTTCGAATCCCGGTGTCCCATATGGTCCCCCGTGCCTGCCAGGAGCTATTTCTGAGCAGACAGCCAGGAGTAACCCCTGAGCACAGCTGGGTGTGACTCAAAAACCCAAAAAAAAAAAAAAAAGAAATTATAATATATTTCTATTATCTGAGAACAAGCCAACTATGCTAGTTAACCATAAGACCTATTCAAAGTAATCCTAAATGATGCTTATTGGGGATAAGTCAATTTTTTCATTTGGCCAACCTTATAAATAGCTAAAATTATAAATTACTGAACAACTGCTATTCAACAACTATGTATTTTAACAACTATTTATTACTTCACAGTACAAAATTAGTGGTGGAGGTTAAAATATATCATATTTGTCATTTAATGTTAATTAAAACTAACAAACACTAATGTTAGTAGTGTAAAAAATTCAATCAATGATAATATACAAGATAGATTTCTACTTGCCTTTTCTTCTTTGGGGGGGGGTTTGGGCCACACCCGTTTGATGCTCAGGAGTTACTCCTGGCTAAGCACTCAGAAATTGCCCCTGGCTTGGGGGGACCATATGGGACGCCAGGGATCGAACCGCAGTCCTTCCTTGGCTAACGCTTGCAAGGCAGACACCTTACCTCTAGCGCCACCTCACCGGCCCCTCTACTTGCCTTTTCTATATAATACAAGTAAGTGAACATTCTCTTAAGATAATAAGTCAGGGGGCCGGAGAGATAGCATGAAGGTAAGGCATTTGCCTTGTATGTAGAAGGACAGAGGATCAAATCCCGGCATCCCATATGGTCCCCGAGCCTGCCAGGAGCGATTTCTGAGTGTAGAGCCAGGAGTAATCCCTGAGCGCTGTCGGGTGTGACCCAAAGACCAAAAAAAAATAAATTAATAAAATAAAATAATAATAATAATAAGTCAGCAGAAAGGAAAATATAATTTTTTGTTTGTGGTCAAAATGGTGATGCTCAGAGTTTACTACTGGTGGTACTTGAGGAGCCATATGCATTGGTGGGGACTGAACTCAGGTCAACTGCATGCAATAAAAGAACCTTACCTGCTGTACTATTTTTACTGACCCTAAAGGAAAATATTTTATTTATTTATTTATTTATTTATTTATTTATTTATTTATTTATTTATTTATTGGTTTTTGGGCACACCCGGCGTTGCTCAGGGGTTACTCCTGGCTGTCTGCTCAGAAATAGCTCCTGGTAGGCACAGGGGACCATATGGGACATCGGGATTCGAACCAACCACCTTTGATCCTGGATCAGCTGCTTGCAAGGCAAACGCCACTGTGTTATCTCTCCGGGCCCCAATATTTTTATTTTTTAAGGAATTAGAATTAATATATTTATCACCCCTAGTTTTAAGAACACACCTAGGAAGTTACTTATCTACTTATTTATCTTCAATACTCAATAAAAATAGGCCACACACAGACTCTTCCGCATCATTCAATATTTTACTCTTCAATTTTACTGAGATAAAAATATCAATTATAAATTCTATGTAAAGGGCTAAAGAGATTAGTTCCAGGGTAAGACATTTGACTTTCATGATGCCAACCTGGATTCAATCCCCAGTACTGCCTAGGATCCCCAAGCACCACCAGGTGTGACTCCTAAGCACAAAACAAGTGTGGGACACTTCACCCCCAAATTCTATGAATATATTTAATTACCACATTCAAACTGCTAAATATATCCATCATCTAATAGTTAAATTTTTTTTCTGTGAGAATGCTTAACATTATCTTAGAAAAGTCTCTTAGAATATTTTAAGTGTAGACTCAATCTTCAGAACATATTCATTTTGCATAACTACAACTGTATCTCTTGATGCATTTTTTATTTCTTTAGTTTCTCTCCCTAGTACTATAAATAATCTACTGTTTCTAATAATTTGACCATTTCATTTGTACATATAAGTGAAAAAATGTTATATTTCTCTTTATGCATTGTCTTCCACATTCATCCATGTTGTAAATGGTAGAATTTCCTTATTTTATGACAATAATAGTCTAATAATCAGGGGCAAGAGAATTTGGGTACAGATTAAATCATATTTAGCACTATTTTAATTTTGAGGGACTTCTATTTCTATATGATGAAAATATGTATTCCTACCAACAATTTCAATGATTTGCTTTCCATAACTGCAAGGTCTCGCTTTGAATGTCTTTTTTTTGGGGGGGGGCTCACTTTTGGTTTAAGTACCAGTCAGAGCTTACTAATGGTTTTATGCTCAAGGATCACTCCTGCCAGTGCCTGCCTGTAGGACCATATATGGTTCTGAGGGGTAAGCTGCATTCCAGGCACATGTTCGAACAATCTAACAGATGTAAGATGAATTCTCATTGTAACTATGATTCCCATTTCCTTGATAACTAGTCAAGCTGAACACTTTTTTTTTCCTTTTTAGTGTCAAACCCAGTGGTGCTCAGAGCTTACTTACTCCTGACTCTCTGCTCAGGGATTACTCCTGGTGGGGCTCAGGGAAGACCATGTAGGATGCAGGAAATCAAATTCAAGTCAGTCACATGCAATACAAACACCTTTTCCAGAATACTATCACTCTGGCCTCTCAAGTATACCGTTTCCATTTGAATATTTTTTTTAGAATAAACGTCTATCCAAATCCTTTGACCATTTTTTAATTGGGTTATTATCATTATAGTTTTTCTCTTGAGTTATACACGTTCCTTGGTTGCAGTTTTTAATTTTATTCAGGAGTGATGTAGGGGTTGGGCTCAGGGTCTGTTCCTGGCTCTGTGCTCACGAGTGACCCCTACTGGTACTTGGGAAGCCAAAAATGGTACCCTGGTTCAGAACTCGAGGTTGGCTGCATGCATGACAAGCACTCTATTTTCTTTATTATTTTTCTGTTCTGAGTTCCTTATATATTTTAGATTTTAACTCCATAATAAATGTTGCAAGTATTTTTTGAAACAAAGTCAAGCAAAGCTTCATTTCCATCCACCAGCACACCCAAGCTGACCAGTCAGACCCCCCACCCCAGTTGACCCCCTATGGGCTACAAGCAACTGTATATACAATAAATGCAAGAGCTGTTTCATCTTGCTGACATTTAAATTAATAGGCTTGCATCTGGGAGTGGAGGTTGGACTTTCCACAGTTCCTGCTATTTCAACCCTAACAAGATATGGCTATGTAGACCAGGCAGTTTTTATGGTTTTTTAGGGCCTTACGAGCCATGAGAGATCTGTGAGAGTTTGCAAATGTAAGTAGCCTAGAAGCATAAAATGAAACCCTTAATATTGGTGATAAAACGGAGTCCCTCTACTCTAAGCTCCACAGATCCTCAGCATCCCATAAGGTTCCCTGAGACAGCAAGCATGTTTCATGAGTACAGATACCTGAGCACAGCCAGGTGTGGCTCCAAACATGTTTCCTTTTTGTTCCTTTTCTGCTGTATATATTTTTTAACTTTTTATTTTTTTAAATTATTTCTTTATGTAAGTGCCATGATTATATACATGATTATAGTTGGGTTTCCGTCATAAAAAGAACACACTGCTTCACCAGTGCAACAATGCCCCCATCTAGAAAGTCGGTAGACAGAAAATTGCCTTATCACTCTGTTGATCAGTTCCTGTGTTGAAAGTATCTCAATTTGATGCAATTAGGTTTTTGTCTTTTGCTGCCTATGTTTTGGTGTTAAATTTTTAAAAATTCATTGTCCAGAGCATTTTCAAGAGGCGATTCCTTTTTTTTCCTAGCAATTTTATAGTTAGATGTGTAAGCCTTTAATGCATTTTGAGTTGATATTTAGAAATTATTTGAAAGGTTTCAAGTAGATTGTTTTGTATGCAGATATCAAGTTTATCAATACCATTTATTAAAGAAATTATTCAATAATGTGTTCTTGTTATTCTTGTCAAAAAATCATTTGACTTGAAGTAACATGGATTCAGATCTGGATTTTCTACTTTAGTCATTATAACTGCCAATCTGGGAACCCCTATGCAGATAGATACTGGTCCTCAGATGTAAAAGATTAATGCTGATATCATACTACATTACTATAGATTTGAATTTTATTTGTGATAATTCCAAGACAGTACTTGGAGGCCACTCCTGGGAAGTACTTGGGGGATCATATGCAATACCAAAGATTGATCCTGAGCATCCTGTATACAAATCATGCATGCATTCAATCTATTGTGGTATTACTTAGGCTTTGTGATATATTTTTACTTAAAAAACATGATCCCTCTATATTTGTTCTTCTTTCTTAATATTTCTGAAGAGTTGGAATGATGTATGTTTTAGGGTATTTTTTCAATTTCTGTGAAAAATGCCATTGAGATGCTAATATAAATCAAACTGCACAAAGTATATCACTTTGATAAACAAAGACTTTAGAACAACATTGAGTCTTTTTATTTGCACTCTCTCCTCTACATTGAGCCTTATCCCTGAAAGTTCTAGAAAAATTAATATATATAATATCTTCCTTAATCTTCTTCAATCTTTTTTTTTTTATGGAGAGGGGAGTTGGACCACACTCAGTGGTGCTAAGGAAACATCCCTGGCTCTATGCTAGGAAGTGATGCCTGGCAGGGGATTACATGTAGTGCTGTGGATTCATCAGGATGTCATACAAGTGGGTGCCTTAAATCCTGTACTATCTCTCGGGCTCTCATAAATCTTTTTAAATGTTCAATACCAAGTGCCTTAATTCACTGGTTTTTACTTTATAAGACTGTATAACTTTATGTGTCTTAGAGGTACAATGGAGTACTTGGCCTTCTACAAAAGTACCAATATCTCTCCATCAGAGTCTGACAGTTCTCATCTGTCCTTTGTATCCATTCTCATTTTTTCATAGTCTTAGTTATGTGATCAGAGAAATAAGGCTATGCTTTAGTTGAACTTCGTTCCTTCGCTTTTTCCTTTGCATTTTGTGTGATTTTTTGACATTTTTTATCCTTATGACTTATTTTGATTAGCCTGTGTCCCCTCTAGTTTCATCCATGTAACAGAAAGCAAGATTTCATCTTTTCTAATAGCTGAGCAGTATTTCACTATGTATCAATACCACATAATCTTTGTCCACTCACCTGTCATTGGGCGTTGGGTTGTGTCCATATTTTAGATATTATAAATAGTGCTTTGATGAGCTTAAACAAGCATGTAAGTTTTCAAATTAGTTATCTATGTTCCTTGTCTAGAAATCTAGGAGTGAAATTGCTGGATCAGTAATGTTTATACTACTTCCTTGAATGTCAAATGAATTCTGATGTGGGTTGCTCTGAATCTGTAAATGTTCTCTTTGGGAGGGTTTGTCATTTTGTTATTGTTTGAGTGTGACATTAGTATATATCTGGTGATAAAGGTCTATTTCTGGCTCTATGCTTAGAAGTGAATCCTGACAGAGCTAATGGAAACATATGTGGTGACAGAGACTGACAAAATCAGTTGCATATAAGTCAAGTACCTTACCTCCTATATTATTTTTCTGCCTAGGCTAATAATTTGGGTTGGTGGGGATATGGGCCACACCTAGTAGTGCTCAAGGGTTATTCCTGGCTCTGCACTCAGAAATTACTAATGGGAGACCATAGGGGATGTCAAGGATCGAACCTGGGTCAGCCAGATGCAAGCCAAACTCCCATCTGCTGTGTGCTCCAGCCTTATGTTTTTAATTTTAAGAGTGTTAATTTGTCCAACTCATGCATGCAATATCTTCCCATCTCCTATATATTCTTATATCTTTTTGTTATTGTTATATTGGAACCACATCTACCTGCTCTCAGGTTCTGTGCTCAGGATCACTCAGGGTACCATATACGATGTTGGGGAATAAACAGGGTTAGTTAGCAGTGTGCAATGTAAATGCCTACCTCGTATACTACCTCTCCAGCTACAATTCTTTTATTTTTAATATATTTTTATGTACAAGTCTTTCACCTCCTTTATTAGGCTGTCTCTACCCTGAGACACAAAAATATTAAAGTTGGGTCAATTCAAAACTATATGCCAAGTATGGGAGGTAGCAAGAGGGAATAAAAACATACTTTGCATGAGGTAGGCCAGGCCTGATCCCTGACAGCTGTTCCCCTGACTACTGCTGGGTGTGATTTAAATTCTTTTTTTTTTTTTGGGGGGGTGATACCTAGCAGTGTTCAAGGATTAATCTTAGTGCTGCACAGAGAAATTACTCCTGGTGGTACTTGAAGAAACATATAGGATGCTGGGTGATAAAACTTTTTCATTATTTTCCTTTTGTTTTTCAATTCAAAATTTTTCATTTATTCTGAGCCAAGAGATTTTTCCTTTGACAATCTGGCCATTTAGTACTGAAAGAAAGAGTTTACTCACAAATGTAAGAATAAGTTCTCTCGAGCATGACAAAGAGGCAATGCAAGTTCTTACAACATGCTAATTAGAGTGTAACTTTGTATGTCTGTCTAAGATTTAGCATGTCCATTAGTCCATTTTCTAAAACAAATTATACCTTTTGACCCAGAATTCCCATTCTGTGAACAACCTGGATAGGACTGATTAGTGATGCAGAAAATAAGTTTACATAGAAGGTTATTTAGAAATGCACCTCATTGAAAAAAAGATTGTAAAAAATGATAGCTTTCATAAACTGTATTACAATTTTCACAAATGCTATATCTTCAGAGATAATACTAAAAGTTATGAAACAATTTTAAGGTACTTTGAATGCCAAGATTAAAGGTTATTTCTTTTCATTTCCTTTTTACTGTTTGAGTTTCTTCGTCCATGATAATTAGATTGTTGCTGCTCTTAGTTTCTGCTTCTACATGTTAAGGGTGGATCAGGGAACTAGTATTTCTAAGGTCCCAGGGACGAGGTATTCAGGGATTACAGTGGTTAACAGATCTCAGCAAGAAATGGACAGTGCCAGCACTCCAGGGTAACTTTGGTTTGCTCAGGTTCAATCAGCAGAGCTGAGAATCCCCAGGTCACTTCATGGTGGCAGATCCTGCAGGACTCCCAAAACAGAGAGACAATGGTAGAGAGGTCGTATGTCCCCGTAAAACAAAACAAAACAAACAAAAACGTTAACTCTCTATTAAGAAAAAACATTACAATAAATTACAACAACAAACTAGAAGCATTTTTTTTTGTCTTTTTTTTTTCCTGTCTTTTTCCAACAGAACCACACAACTTGAATCATCTTGTTCTGCCTCATGAATTGAGGGAGAAAATAAAAATGAATGGTAGCAGGACCAAACAGCCATATGAACATTGAGTGGAAATAAAAATGATCAGACTTAAACACCAAACCCAAAGTCAACAACAATAGAATCAATACCCTACCTACAACAATCTATACACAGAGGGGAACAGTTACACTAGCACTCTGGGGGCCAAAGGAGGGAGATATGGGACACATGCTGGGAAAAGAGGTAGAGGGAGGACAACCCTGGTGGTGGGAATGGCCTGATTCATTGTCACTATTACCTTAAATTTTACTGTGAAAGATTTGCTATACACTTTAGTCACAACAAAAATTGTTAAAAAGAAAAAAAGAAAACAAAACAAAACATTACAATAAGTTAAAACAAACTAGAAGCTTTTTGGTGAAAGAAGGTATATAGAAGAGTCTGAGTTGGCTGTGGAAGAGAACTGCCATAAATTCAAAGACAGAGCTGGGTTAACTACAAATCAAGTACCGCATTTTCCGGTGTATAAAACGACCCCCTAATTTTACAGTTAAAACATAGGTTTAGGCCTATATTTGCTGTATAAGACAGAATGTTCCTGTGCTGCAACTGTATCTTCCACAGTGAGCCAATCACAACAAGCAAAGGTCCAAAGGTTATACTGTAATAGACTTCTTCTCTGACTCTGGCCAATCTGAGCAGGCTTTTACAGTGCGGATTAGGGTCCAGAACATTGTCTAATTTGCATGCATAAAAAGCCTGCTTGGATTGGCTGAGTTAGAGAGGCGGTCTGAGCAGCCTGGTAGTGATTGGTGCAGGATCGAGTTGGAAAATTCGTTTTGTGGCAATATTCAGAAAATTTTTGTTTAGCGGCATATTAAAACACTTTTTGGGATATATTTGGCGTATAAGACAACCCCCAATTTTCGGCTGATTTTTTTGTTTGTTTGTTTCAAAAGTTGTCTTATACCCCGGAAAATACAGTACTTCCTTCAAGAGACTTGACTGGAGTACTCTATACAATGAGAGGGTGCCCTCTATTGGCCAATTGCAGTATTTGCTTTTGTTGCATTTTGCTGTTACTTGCTATTGTATTAAAGTTTGCTAACAAACACTATTAGAAAAATCAATTATGCATCAAGGTAATTTCTTTGTTATACTGATACTGTCTTCTAATTTATGAATTATGAATTAGTTTCTACACACACAGAAGGCATTATGTAACAAGTTCATGATATCCTAAAAAATAAGAGATAAAGTGAAACAAAAAATAAGACCTGGGTTTAGCCCCAGCACTGTTCAGTTTTCTGAGCACTACCAGGAGTAACCTATGAGCTCTGTACTTGGAATAGCTCCCAATCCTGTCAGGTGTGGTGCACAAACAAGGAAACAAAAACTCCAAAATATTTTCTCTCACTGGTAGCTAAGTAGGATGTGAAAATCTTGTTCTTAAAAAGCATTACACCATATCCACCAAAAAATACCAAAGTGATGAAGGAAATTATTGTATAATGAATAGCTAATAATTATAAAATAGTAACAACTGGGGATTTAAAAACATCCTAGCAAATCAAGGCAGACCCCAGAAACCAAGGTATCACTGTTCCTCTTACAACTGGTAACTGGAATGTCTCTACAGGGGTGGGGGTGGGGTGGTGATAGCCGGCAGGACTCCTGTACTGAACCCTAGAACAGGGATATGCTCAAGCCAGGCCTTCACAGCAAGGCCGGGCAGCTGGTCCCCGGGAGTGTGGGGGAAGGCAACAAGTAGCTCCTCCCACTGGCCATAAACCGGGCTGTGCAGCTGACCTTTTGCACTGGGGTCCTTTTTCTCTTTTTTTCTTTCTAATTTGTTTTTTCGGCTGCACCCTGTGACGCTCAGGGGTTACTCCCGGCTGGCTATTCGCTCAGAAATCGCTCCTGGCTTGGGGGACTATATGGCACGCCAGGGGATCGAACCACAAGTCCATCCTAGGCTAGAGTGTGCAAGGCATGCGCCACTGCTCCGGCCCCTGGGGCCCTTTCTCATCAGTCCTCATTTCCCCAAAATGTGCAGGCGCACTATACTTAGTTTACCATGATACCACAATGATCATAATTTTCATTGTTCCTAGGAAAGGAAACGGAATGTCCAAGACTGACTGGATAATACTCCATGTACTTAACTCCTCACAAAGCAGAACATTCTCCCACCCCAGCCAGATGTCAACCAGCCCCCAAAGTGAAAGATAGATTCCCTACATGAGAAAAACCAACACTCGGCTGCTATTAATTCGCTCTTGCCCACCCCTTTCTTCACCTCCCTCTACCGTGGACTTTTGTTTGCTACCAGATTCAGTGACTGAGAAGCCCCCACACTACCCCTCCCCGCTTGAGGATACTCCCTGATATGTGACTGTTGGGAGCCATCTTCCCTAGACTCCAAAAAACCAACTCACAGGTTGAAGCTGGGGTCCGGATCTTACTTCTTCACCGCCTATTTCATAAGTCTTAAGAAGGACATACAAATCTCCTTTCAATATCTCTTTAGTGACATTCCTTAATAAGTGTAACCATGACAGAATATCTTCTCATGTAGCGGCAATTTCCCCAATCCTCGGAATCCGTTTAGTATGGAATTCTAGTAGACAAGTCTTTGTCTAGAGGCCATGTAAGAAAAAGGTTATGGGATTGTTGGTCTTGATACCTCGACCGCCATATGCACCAGTAATATCTGTGGTGTTGTTTCTTTTGGCATAGACACATTAAAATGGGAAAAGATTACATATGTGGAAAAGATTACATATGTAAACAAGTTCTTTTTCTTTTTCTTTTTTCTGGTTTTTGGGCCACACCCGGCATTGCTCAGGGGTTACTCATGGCTGTCTGCTCAGAAATAGCTCCTGGCAGGCACAGAGGGACCATATGGGACACCGGGATTCGAACCAACCACCTTAGGTCCTGGATCGGCTGCTTGCAAGGCAAACACCACTCTGCTATCCCTCTGGGCCCACAAACAAGTTCTTATCTAATAAAGATGGGAGCACAACATTTTAAACTGCAGTGGGACTTTACACCCTGAACTCCTGGCATAGTGTCTTGGCTTAGACTTCAGCTGATTAGACATTGACCAATCACCTCTGAACTATGGACACCATCTGTGAAAACAAACATGGTTTCCTACACCATCACCAGGAATAAGAACTCTTAACAAGGAAGGCTCCACTACCGTCATGGCATTGACTTACTCCAAAGATGGTATTTATGACACCTAGGAACAGCAACAGTGTACTTTTAGGACAGAACTCTTTGCAATGCTACCTAATGGTGAGAAGAAACCAGAAAACACTATACACCACATAGTCTTCAACATAGGATCTGTACAGAAACCAGGATCTATAACTACAGAAACCCATCAGCAACAATTGTGATGGTGAAGAACTGTTTCTGGGACCACAAAGAATGTCTAAGGCAGGGGTCTCAAACTCGAGACCCGCGGGCTGTTTGCGGCCCTCTGTACATTTTGTGGCCCGCGGCTGGCCTTCAAATATTGCAGTATTCGCGATTATTCGCTTACCGAATAATCACAATAAAAATTGCATTAGTAAGAAAAAAATCACATTAAACATTCGCATACCCCAGCAGTTCCATTGGGGTTTGCAAATGTTTAATGCGATTTTTTTTCTTACTAATGCGACTTTTTATTGCGAATATTCGGTAAGCAAAATCCCTTATGCGGCCCTGTCTCACCCCGACTTTACCTCCTGCGGCCCCCAGGTAAATTGAGTTTGAGGCCCCTGGTCTAAGGGGTCGGACAATTTAGTAGCCTGGGGCCTAAAGTTCATCTTCTGCCAAATACATCAGGGGGGAGGTTTTCCTGTTTTTAGGCCAAAAGTTTCTCTAATTTCTCCCATATTTTGTTTGCTTATGCAAACAACTGCCACACATACACATCTTTCTTTTCTACTAGTCCTTCTACTATCTTAAAAAAAAGAACATACTAAAGCTTCTGCTATTGTATTAAAGACTTTATTGGTGACACAATAATTGTCATGAATATAACTGCTAGTGAACTCTACTATTCTTTTTACAGTTCTCTTTGTTTTTTTATTTTAGATTACCTATTTTCTTTATATTTTTGATAACTTTGCTTCCTCATCCTGAAACAAATGTATTATGATCAGTTATGTCAACTATGATACATTTTCTTTTAATAAATTAATTTTTTTCAAATACACATTTATTTTTATTTTTTGTGTGTTTTTTATTTTTATTGTGGTTGAAGTGAATTATAATTCTCTCACAGTAATATTTGAGGCACATAGTGACAATGAGTGAGGGGCTTTCCCACCACCAGTGTTGTCCTCCCTCCACCCCTGTTCCCAGCATGCATCCCACATCTCCCTCCTTTACCCCTGTAATGTTAGTGCAACTGTTCCCCCCTTGTACAGCTTGTTGTAGATTGGGTATTGATTCTGTTGTTGTTGACTTTGGATTTGGTATTCATATCTGGTCAGTTTTTATTTCCACCAAATGAACATTTGACTGTCTGTCCTTGGTACCATCTGGGGGAAGAAGGAAAAAAGGAAAAAAATGGCAAACAAAAAAGGAGGAAAAACTAGGAGGAGCCTATCTAAGTGTTATAAATATCCATTTAGAAGAAGGAAGGGGAAAAAGAAGAAAAAGATAGTAAAACAAGACAAACCAGAAACAAGAAACAATAAGGGAGTATCAACAAGATTACAAAAAGAATAAACACAGAATAAGACAAAAACCAAAAAATCCTAGCAAATAAAAAATTACTGTACAACATGTTCATCCATGGTTCAAAGCTATTGGATGAAAGGTTATCTGAAGTTTACACAAAAGAGAAGGCTGTTTTACTTTTATTTATTTTTTGGTTTTTGGGTCACCCGGCAGTGCTCAGGGTGCTCCTGGCTCTATGTTCAGAAATCTCTCCTCGCAGGCTCGGGGACCATATGGGATGCTGGGATTCAAACCACCGACCCTCTGCATGAAAGGCAAACTCCTTACCTCCATGCTATCTCTCTGGCCCCAAGAGAAGACTTTTTTAAATCACCAATGCTTATTCTTTTTTTTTTTTTTTTTTTTTTTTTGGTTTTTGGGCCACACCCTTGACGCTCAGGGGTTACTCCTGGCTATGCGCTCAGAAGTTGCTCCTGGCTTCTTGGGGGACCATATGGGACGCCGGGGGATCGAACCGCGGTCCGTGCGCAGGCAAGGCAGGCACCTTAGCTCCAGCGCCACCGCCCGGCCCCACCAATGCTTATTCTAAAGATTCCAAAAGTGGAAGAACGAGTGTGTCAATATGAAGTTCACAGGATATATATGCACATCTGTGTATATACATATATATCACATATATAGGATATTACTTAGAAAAAAGTTAAAGTTGTCTTTAACCCTATCTTTGGTTCTCAAAACTGACGACACATCAGAAACTCTTTGAAAGGATCTTTAAACATAAACTTGCCTAAAGGCCACACCTCTAACCAATTAAATAAAGCAGCATTTTTCATTAACAAATTCAATCAGGCACCTGTAATTTTCAGAAAATCGTTTTTAAAACATTCCAGATGAAGTTTGTAGTAATGAAAGGATATGACAGTCTCCAAAACCATTCAGCAAATAAATAAATAAATAAATAAAATGAGAAGGCATGTTATCTCAGCTATTATTTCTTTCAATATGTTCTTGGTTCTTTGGTACAATTTTAGAACACCACTGTTGTTCAAAATTTATTATTCTAAAACCATGATTTACCAAGTCATACATAATACAGTTGTTATTCTTACAGTGTTTTTCATAATAAAGTCAAATAACCTCTGGCATGTTTCTTACTTTCTTCTTTTAATCTTATTTTCTCTCCCCAGTAACTGATCTAGGTAATGTGTAATCAGTTTTTTTTTTCAAACAAAACCAATTTTTATTAAAGTAATATTAGCATATAACATTATATAAGTTTAAAGTGCACATCACTGTAATTCCGCAGCTGTATCTACTGCATTACAATCACATCACAAAAATCTAGTTTCTATTTTTCATCATGTATTAATCACTACATGTTTCTCTTTTGTGCATTCTTTAAAAATTCTGCTAAAAAAAAAACAAAATATAGGGGGCCTGAGAAATAGTAGACGCATTCATGCACTTGCTTGACTATAACTCCTTGGCTAACCTTGGGTACTGCATTATAGTCCCCCGAATAGTCCCAGAGGTCACTCTTAAGCACAGAGCCAGGAATATTCCCTGAGCTGTAAAGGCCAAAATATTTTTAAAAACTGAAATAACTTCAGAATGATCTTTTATAAAGATCGGCTACATGATAAAATATGAAAGTAATTTCATATATCAATAACTCATGCATTACTTATTTATTTTTAGTTTTGGGGTCACTCCTGCAATGCTCAGGAGTCATTCCTAGTTCTGCACTCAGGAATTACTCCTGGCAGTACTCAGGGGACAATATGGGATGCAGGAGATTGAACTAAATTGGGTGTGTGGAAGGAAAGTGCTCTATTTATTGTACTGTCTGTCTGGCCCAATTTGTGCATTACTTGTAAGTTGTAACTTGGGGAAGACATTTCCCCCAAGTACAGAATGTAAAACACTTAATAAGAATGCTAAAAGTGATATTTTTAATCTACTCTAATAGTATATCTTTATGAAATGTTGCATTGCAAACCCAGCTTTGCCAAAAATGTTGTGTAAATATAAGAATACCTGCATAGTAGGAGAATTTGGCAATAGTTTTTATGAAGCATCATAAATAAAGACAATAAAAACAGGAGCCCAAGGATAATAGTGAATGGGTGCTTGACTTACATGCAGCCCATTTAGTTCAATCTCCAGCATCCCTAGGAGTGATATAGCTGAATCATCTGGGAGCTCAATATCCAGTTTTTAGAGGAATCTCCATATTGTTTTCCATAAAGGCTGGACTATAAGACATTTCCAACAGCAGTAATTGAGAGTTCCTTTCTCCCCATATCTTGGCCAGCAATGAATGTTCTTGTTCTTTGTGATGTGTGCCAGTCTCTGTTGTTTTGATTTGCATCTCCATGATGATTAGTGATATAAAGCATTTTTTTTTCATGTGTCTTTTGGCCATTTGTATTTATTCAAGGAAGTGTCTGTTCATTTCTTCTCCCCATTTTTTGATGGGGTTAGATTTTTTTCTTGTTAAGTTTAATCAGTACCTTGTATATCTTTAGCCTTTTGTCTGATGGGTATTGGCTGAATAGTTTCTCCTATTCTGTACGTGGCCTTTGTATCCTAGTCACTATTTCCTTTGAGGTGCAGAAGCTTCTCAGTTCAATATAGTACCATTTGTTTATCTCTGCTTCCACTTGTTTGGAAAATGATGTTTCCTCCTTGAAGATGCCTTTAGTCTCAGTGTCATGGAGTATTTTGCCTACATGTTCTTCTATATACTATGGTTTTGGGTCTGATAGAAAGGTCTTTAATCCATTTGGATTTGACCTTTGTGCATGGTCTTAGACTGAAGTCCAAGTTCACTTTTTTTGAATGTAGCTGACCAGCTGTCCCAAAACTACTTGTTGAAAAGGCTTTACTTGCTCCATCTTTCACTTTGTATTTCTTGCCCCTTTGTTTCTTTTTTTTTTTTTTTGATTTTTCGGCCACACCCATTTGATGCTCAGGGGTTATTCCTGGCTAAGTGCTCAGAAATTGCCCCTGGCTTGGAGGGACCATTTGGGACGCCGGGGGATCGAACCGCGGTCCTTCCTTGGCTAGAGCTTGCAAGGCAGACACCTTACCTCTAGCACCACCTTGCCAGTCCCTATCTCTTGCCTCTTTATCAAAGATTAATTGATCTTATACTTAGAAGTCCATATCAGAATATTCAAGTATATTCCATTGATCTGGGGATCTGTCTTTATTTTAATGCCATACTATTTTAATGACTACTTCTTTATAGTACAGTTTCAAGTTGGGGAAAGTGATCCCTCCATGGATTGCTTTAGCTTTTTGTGGAGGTTTAATTTTTTTTTTGGTTTAATATTTTATATGAATTTAAGGAGTGTTTGATCCACTTCTTTGAAAAATTTCATAGGTATTTATAGAGGGATTGCATTGACTCTGTACAGTATTTTGGAAAGTACCAGTCCATGAGCAGGGTATGTTTCCATTTCCTGTGTCCTTAATTTCTTTTTTTTGGGGGGGCCACACCCATTTGATGCTAGGTGTTACTCCTGGCTAAGTGCTCAGAAATTGCCCCTGGCTTGGAGGGACCATATGGGATGCCGGGGGATCGAACCAAGGTCCTTCCTTGGCTAGCGCTTAATTTAGTATGATTAGCATAAATTGTTTTAGAATGATAAGGAACTTTTATTGGAATTTTCATTAATACATAGTTTTCTTCACTTAAAATGTATTATTAAAAAAGGCCACCTATTCTAATGTAAAAATCTAATACCAAAACACAATGTGTGTTATTTTTTATGTTTGCATACTACCAAAAATTTCCAAAAGGATCTCACTTACAGCTGATCTTGAAGTTCCACAATTATGTACTCTAATTGTTCTTTTTCCAATTTATGGGCCAAATCAGAATCTTCAATCCTTTGAAGCAATATTTTGTTCTGGGAGACAGATTCAGACAACTGATTCTCTCGAAGTCGTAGAAGTTCTTCCAGATAACCCTGAAAATACATTATCATCATGATAAAGCAACTGCAAATTTTTAATTTACATCTTGAAAATAAATACCTATTAGCTTAAAACCATTCTTGTTTGTATTTTAATGGAAAATTTCAAACTATGGCTGATAAAATAGTGAAAAACTTACTTCAACTGAGACAAAAATTAAATATATGTATTTATCATATGTATTTAAATATTATTATTTGAAGTTTCTCTTTAATGTTCAATAAAATGAGCTGGGGAGACAGTTCAAAGGGCTAAACTGTCACATGGAGGCAGCAGGTTCCATCCTTGGTGTTACACAGTCCCCAGAGCACAATCAAGGTCCAACCTTCAAGTATAGAGCCAAGAGCAGGCCTTAAGCAACAATAAGTATGACTCCAAAATAAAAAGAAAAGTTAATAAAATATTTAAATTAAAGCATTATAAAGTTGGAGCAATAGCACAGTGGTAGGGCATTTGCCATGCATGTTGTGAACCCAGGATAGACCTGGGTTCAATCCCCAGCATCCATATGATCCCCTGAGCCTGCCAAGAATGATATCTGAGCTCAGAGCCAGGAATAAATCCTGAGTTCCTCCAGGTGTGACCCAAAAACCAAAAAATAAAAGTACAGTTTCTAGTGCCATACACAGCATGGTAAGTAAGACTTGCTTGCAGTCGGTTTCATCCATGTTCAATCCCTGACACCCCATATGACTCCCTAGCCCCCACAAGGAGTGGTGAGTGCAGCTGTACAAGCCCAAGCCCTGCATGCCCCAACCAAAAAATAAATAAACACGATGCTTTCTAATTCCCATAACAATAATAAATACATGTTTCCTAGCTCCATGATATGAACCTAACATGAGAAATAAACAATTTAAAAACTATATGTGATTACTTTTCAAAACAGATAAACACAATATTAATCAATTAGTGTGGCATTATAAAGCTGGTTATAAGTGCCGTTATAGGGACTATGAAATAACACATCAATTTTACTATTTATGTAACCTATGGCAAGTTAATTTCTCTGTGACATAGTTTAGTCATAAAAAAAAAAAAAGGATAGTGCGCCTAAGCAAAGTATAAAATGAATACATAAACTATTTGGATGTTTATCTATTACTAGCAAACACATAATATCTGACACTTCACTTATCCTCATTTTTACCCCCCCCCCTTTTTTTGGTTTTTGGGTCACACCCAGTTAGCGCTCAGGGGTCACTCCTGGCTCTATGCTCAGAAATCGCTCCCGGCAGGCTCGGGGTACCATATGGGATGCTGGGTTTCAAACCATAGTCTGTTCTGCATCAGCGGCATTACCGCTCTGCTATCTCTCTGGCCCCATTTTTAACTCATTCTTATATGCTTTCTTAGAATATATTAGTTTGTGGCCAGAGAGATAGCATGGAGGTTAAGGCGTTTGCCTTGCATACAGAAGGTCAGTGGTTCGGATCCTGGCATCCCATATGGTCCCCTGAGCTTCCCAGGAGCGATTTCTGAGCATAGAGCCAGGAGTAACCCCTGAGTGCTGCCCGGTGTGACCCAAAAACCAAAAAAAAAAAAAAAAAAATATATATATATATATATTATTCCAAAATTTTATCATATTCATGTGTCACTGGCAAATTTTAGTTATTTTGGTTTTATGATGTATTAAGAATAGCTAATATTTCTCTCTGTATCTGAACTTTTTTCAGCTTTTTTTTTCAAATATTTGTGTTCTAAAATGTCAAAATTTTAATTTTTAAAATAAAGTATTCCTGTATCTATATAGCTTAATATAAACTATAAATTAAAAATATTTAGTTACCCACATAAAGATTAATCATTAATATTTATTGAGCCCTATAATGCCTTTTCATTATCACATACCTTTTTTTTTTTTTTTTTGCTTTTTGGGCCACACCCTGTGACACTCTGGGGTTATTTCCAACTATGTGCTCAGAAATCACTCCTGGGACACTGGGGATTGAACCAAGGTTCATCCTGGATCAGCCACATGCAAGGCAAAGGCCTACTGCTGTGCTATCGCTCCAGCCCCATGTAAAGATAACTATTTCATCATATTTATGTTCATGTCTTTTACTTCTTTTTTGACAATGGACTTTCAATGTGATGTATTTCTTATATGTTAGTTTGATTTTGCAGAATAATGTCAACAGTGATTCATAATTACATAATCATGCACATGAGCTCATCAATGTTCTTTAATATATCCTTTATTTCTTTCTAGCTTTACCACAAATATATGTTGACTTAAACAGTATATCAAGTTTTGTTGAAATTTGTAAATATTGTTTTGAAAACTGATTATTACATTTTTGTGGATGGTTCAGGATGTTCAGAAACTCCACCAATGACTATAAACCAACCAGATGAGCATTTGTGTGCAAGCCCTTAGGATGTGATATTGCTTGGGCCCTGCACTGCCAGGGATATCTGGGCTATTCTGGTGGTACTCAGGGGCCTCTAGAGTCATATCAGAGAACTATATGGTGCCGAGAAGCAAACTTGGTTCTGCTGCTCTATCTCCCAGCCCACTTTATAATCGGTATGATACAGTTTTTCATTGTCTAATTCTGCAGCTTATTTCATCCTCTTATAAATGGCCACTTGAATTATTACATTTTTCTTAATATGTATACGGTATTACTATGAACACTCATATATCGCTCAATATGATAGGCTAGATTCCTGGGACATATGACTAGAAATATAAAATGGTCTGTATAAAGCTTTGAAAATCATGTTTTAGTAATATATTTTAAGTCATTTTAATCCAAAATAAAGGCTTTCAGTATATATATATATATGTATATATATATGTGTACACATATATATATTTTTTGGTTTTGGGGCCACACCTGACAATGCTCAAGGGTACCTCCTGACTCTGCACTCAGAACTCAATCCTGGAAGGCTGGAGAATATTGACAAATTTCAACAAAACTTAATATATTGTTTAAGTCAATATATATTTGTGGTAAAGCTAGAAAGAAATAAAGGATATGGGATGCCAGGGATTGAACCTGGGCCCATCACAGGTTGACTGTGTGCAAGGCAAATGCCCTACTGCTGTGCTATCACTCCAGTCAAAAATATTTGTGTTTTTGTGTTCGTATGTGTGTGTGTGTGTGTGTGTGTGTGTATTTTGACAGTGACACCTACAAGGCAGTAACTAGAATAAAATTAAGTGATTTTGACAACTAATAAATACCTTTTGTTCTAGGGTTAGTTGATACTTTTGTTTAACTCTCTTACACTTGTTGAACCAACTGTTCTCATCCATGAGGAGAGGAGGTCCGATATTCTCTGGAGTGCTGCTTTCACTGCCACTGCTTCCCAGAGTCCTTAGCTCCTCCTCATCACTGCTGATACTATCAGAACTAGAAAGATTAACATTTTAAAAAAAATAAAGTTAATAATATGTTACACTCTGATTTTGAAGAAATACTTCATTTGTAATGTACTGGTAAACAAACTTCAAAATATTCAGTGCTAATCAATGACATAAAATTTTAATTTTCGGGAGGGGTTACTTAGCATGGGCTGCTGACTGCCTCTTACAAAGTATAGAAATGCTATAGAATTTCAAGTGAGGTTTACTGAACAATAGAATTAACATAAAGAACTGTATAAACACTAATAGTGTCCTGAGAAGAGTAAAAGAATTTCTAAAATGGAGTCTCAAGATGTGGAAAGATAGTACAGTGAGTAGGGGCTTTGCATATGGCAGATCTTGGTTCAATCACTGACACCAAATTCTATGCCTTAGTAACACTAGGAGTGATCCCTGAGCACAGAGCCAGAAGTAGGCTCTGAGCACTGTAAGTGAGGCCCCAAAAAGTAGGGAGAGAGAAGAGAAGAGGGAAGATATGTATAAGGTAATGGATATGACAGTCACAACTAACATTATATTTAACAGTAAGAAGCTAAAAGTTAACTTCGGATTAGAAATAAGACTAGGATACCCAATGTCAATACTTTTATTCAATTTTGTCTCTTATGACCAAGTCACAATAAGATAAAAAACATCTAAATAAGAGAGGAGGAACTAACCAAAATCCATCCCCTGCAGAGTAATGAGAAAAACACTTATTATCTTAGTTTTTTCTTCCAGAAAAAGGCAAATAAAAACGAGATATCTCACCCTAGTCAGAATTGCCTGTCGCCAAAAAACCAGGAGCAGTGCTGATGCAGATATATAGTAAAAGGAATCCTCATTCATTGTTAGCAGAATACTCACTGTCTCTGCTTTTACAGAGATCCTTCACCCATCCAAAAACAGAACTACTATAAAACCTAGCTATTCCATCCTTTGATATTTATCCCAAGAACACCAATTCAGAAAATATATACAAAAATATATAGGCATATCTCAGTTTACTTCAGTGTTATTTACAATGTCCAGGATCTGGAAACACCTGAGCAGCCAAAAGACAGATGAGTGGATATTGAGATAGTGGTACATATACACAACGAAACATGAAACTATAAGAAAAGATTCGGTCTTGCTTTCGCTACAACAGGAAAATTTTGGAAAGTGTTATGTTAAAAAAATCAGAAGATGGAAATCTAAAATTTTTTTCAATTTTCTTTTCTTTTAAAATATATTTTATTTTATTTAAACACCTTGATTACATACATGATTGTGTTTGGGTTTCAGTCATGTAAAGAACACCACCCATCACCAGTGCAACATTCCCATCACCAATGTCCTAAATCTCCCTCCTCCCCACCCAATCTCTGCCTGTACTCTAGACAGGCTTTCTATTTCCCTCGTACATTCTCATTATCAGGATAGTTCAAAACGGAGTTATTTCTCTAACTAAACTCATCATTCTTTGTGGTGAGCTTCATGAGATGAGCTGTTACTTCCAGCTCTTTTCCTTTCGTGTTTGAAAGTTGTTATTGCAAGAATGTCTTTCATTTTTCTCAAAACCCATAGATGAGTGAGACCATTCTGCGTCTTTCTCTCCCTCTCTCTCTGACTTATTTCACTCAGCATAATAGATTCCATGTACACCCATGTATAGGAAAATTTCATAACTTCATCTCTCCTGACAACTGCATAATATTCCATTGTGTATATGTACCACAGTTTCTTTAGCCATTCGTCTGTTGAAGGGCATCTTGGATGGGTGGCTCTTGTATCCTGGGCACTATTTCCTTTGAGGTGCAAAAGCTTCTCAGCTTAATATATTCCCATCTGTTAATCTCTGCTTTCACTTGCTTGGAGACTGCAGTTTCCTCCTTGAATATGCCTGTAGTCTCAATGTCCTGGAGTATTTTGCCTACGTGTTGTTCTATATATCTTATGGTTTTGGGTCTGATATTGAGGTCTTTCATCCATTTAGATTTTACCTTCATACATGATGTTAGCTGGGGTCTAAGTTCAATTTTTTGCAAGAGGGTAGCCAGTTGTGCCAACACCACTTGTTGAAGAGGCTTTCTTTGCTTCATTTCGGATTTCTTGCTCCTTTATCAAAAATTAGGTGATTATATGTCTGGGGAACATTCTCTGAGTATTCAAGCCTATTCCACTGATCTGAAGGCCTGTCTTTATTCCAATACCACGCTATTTTGATAACTGTTGCTTTCTAGTACAGTTTAAAGTTGGGGAAAGTAATTCCTCCCATATTCTTTTTACAATGATTGCTTTAGCTATTCTAGGGTGTTTATTGTTCCAAATGAATTTCAAAAGTGCCTGACCCACTTCTTTAAAGAATGTCACGGGTATCTTTAGGGGGATCGCATTAAATCTGTACAATGCCTTGGGGAGTATTGCTATTTTGATGATGTTAATCCTGCCAATCCATGAGCAGGGTATGTGTTTCTATTTCCACGTATCTTCTCTTATTTCTTGGAGCAGAGTTTTATAGTTTTCTTTGTATAGGTCCTTCACATTTTTAGTCAAGTTGATTCCAAGATATTTGAGTTTGTGTGGCACGATTGTGAATGGGGTTGTTTTCTTAATGTCCATTTCTTCTTAGTACTATTGGTGTATAGAAAGGCCATTAATTTTTGTGTGTTAATTTTGTAGTCTGCCACCTTGCTATATGAGTCTTTTTTTCTAGAAGCTTTTTGGTAGTCTTTAGGGTTTTCTAAGTAGAGTATCATGTCATCTGCAAACAGCGAGAGCTTGACTTCTTCCTTTCCTATCTGGAATTCCTTGATATCTTTTTCTTGTCTAATTGCTATGGCGAGTACTTCCAGTGCTATGTTGAATAGGAATGGTGAGAGAGGACAGCCTTGTCTTGTGCCAGAATATAAAGGGAAGGCTTTTAGTTTTTCTCCACTGAGGATAAATTTGCCACTGGCTTGTGGTAAATGGCCTTAACTATATTGAGAAAGGTTCCTTTCATTCCCATCTTGCTGAGTTTTGATCAAGAATGGGTGTTGGACCTTATCAAATGCTTTCTCTGCATTACTGATAAGATCATGTGATTTTTATTTTTCTTGTTGTTGATGTTGTGTATGATGTTGATAGATTTACGGATGTTAAACCATTCTTGCATTCCTGGGATGAAACCTACTTGATCGTAGTGGATGATCTTCTTAATGAGGCATTGAATCCTATTTGCCAGGATTTTGTTGAGGATCTTTGCATCTGTATTCATCAGCGATATTGGTCTATAATTTTCTTTTTTCGTAGCATCTCTGTCTGGTTTAGGTATCAAGGTGATGTTGACTTCATAAAAGCTATTTGGAAGTGTTTCAGTTTTTCGATTTCATAAAAGAGTCTTGCCAGGATTGGCAGTAGTTACTCTTGGAAAGTTTGAAAGAATTCACTAGTGAATCCATCTGGGTCTGGGCTTTTGTTTTGGGGCAGACTTTTGATTACCATTTTAATTTCATCAACAGTGCTGGGGGTGTTTAGATATGCTATATCCTCTTCATTCAACTGTGGACGATTATAAGAGTCGAAGAATTTATCCATTTCTTCCAGGTTCTCATTGTTAGTGGCATAGAGTTTCTCAAAGTAGTTTCTGATTACCCTTTGAATCTCTGCCATATCAGTAGTGATCTCTCCTTTTTCATTCCTAATATGAGTTATCAAGTTTCTCTCTCTCTCTCTTTCTGTTAGTTTTGCCCGTGCTCTATCAATCTTGTTTATCTTTTCAAAGAACCAACTTCTGCTTTTGTTGATCTTTCGGATTGTTTTTTGGGTTTCCACTTCATTGATTTCTGCTCTCAGCTTTGTTATTTCCTTCTGTCTCCCTATTTTTGGATCCTTTTGTTGAGCACTTTCTAGTTCTATGAGCTGTGTCATTAAGCAACTCAGGTAAGCCCCTTCTTCCTTCCTGATGTGTGCTTGCAAAGCTATAAATTTTCCTCTCAGTATGGCTTTTGCTGTGTCCCATAAGTTCTGATAGTTTGTGTCTTTATTATCATTTGTTCCAAGAAAGTTTTGATTTCCTTTTTGATTTCATCTCGGACCCACTGGTTATTCAGTATGAGGCTGTTTAACTTCCAGGTGTTAAAGTTTTTCTTCTGTGTCCCTTTAAAATTCACATATAATTTCAGAGCCTTGTGGTCAGCAAAGGTAGCCTGCAAGATTTCTATCCTCTTGATATTATGGAGGTATGTTTTATGTGCCAGCATATAGTCTATTCTGGAGTATGTCCCATGTACATTGGAGAAGAATGTGTATCCAGGTTTCTGGGGATGGAGTGTCCTATATATATCCACTTCGCCTCTTTCTTCCATTTCTCTTCTCAGGTCTAGTATATTCTTGTTGGGTTTCAGTCTGGTTGATCTATCCAGTGTTGACAAATCCATGTTGAGGTCCCCCACAATTATTGTGTTGTTATTGATATTGTTTTTCAGATTTGTCAACAGTTGTATTAAATATTTTGCTGGCCCCTCATTCGGTGCATATATGTTTAGGAGAGTGATTTCTTCCTGCTCTACATACCCCTTGATTAATATAAAATGATCATCTTTGTCCCTTACAACCTTCCTGCGTATAAAGTTTGCATTATCTGATATTAGTATGGCCACTCCAGCTTTTTTATGGGTGTTGTTTGCTTGGATAATTTTCCTCCAGCCTTTTATATTGAGTCTACGTTTGTTCTGACTATTCAGGTGTGTTTCTTGTAGGCAGCAGAAGGTTGAATTGAGTTTTTTTTTTTTTTTTTTTTTGGTTTTTGGGCCACACCCGTTTGACGCTCAGGGGTTACTCCTGGCTATGTGCTCAGAAATCGCCCCTGGCTTGGGGGGGAGCATATGGGACGCCGGGGGATCGAACCGCGGTCCTTCCTTGGCTAGCGCTTGCAAGGCAGACACCTTACCTCCAGCGCCACCTACCCGGCCCCGAATTGAGTTTTTTAATCCATTTAGCCACTCTGTGTCTCTTACCTGGTGCATTTAGTCCACTGACATTGAGAGAAAGAATTGTCCTGGGATTTAATGCCATCTTTATATGGAAATTTGGTGTGTCTTTTGGTTAGTCTTGTCTTAAATTAGGTCTTTCAGTTTTTCTCTTAAGACTGGTTTTGTGCTCCTTTGACTCTAATCTTGGCCGGGAAGGTGACGCTAGAGGTAAGGTGTCTGCCTTGCAAGCGCTAGCCAAGGAACGGACCACGGTTCGATCCCCCGGTGTCCCATATGGCCCCCCCAAGCCAGGGGCGATTTCTGAGCACATAGCCAGGAGTAACCCCTGAGCATCTAACGGGTGTGGCCCAAAAACCAAAAAAAAAAAAAAAAGACTGGTTTTGAGACTTAAAGTTTCTGAGCTGTTTTTTGTCTGTAAAACCATGTATTCTTCTGTCAAACCGGAAAGTGAGTTTTGCTGGGTACAGTATTCTAGGTGAAGCATTCATTTCATTGAGTTTTGTCACTATGTCCCACCACTGTTTCTGGTGACAGGTCTGCTGTAAATCTCAAGGATGTTCCCTTGAAGTAATTTCCCTTTTTGATCTTGCTGTTTTCAGAATTCTGTCTCTATCTGTGGGATTCGTCATTGTGACTAGGTTGTTTTGGGGTATTTTTTCTGGGGTCTCTTTTGGTTGGTACTCTTCGGGCATGCAGGATTTGATCGCATATATTCTTTAGCTCTGGAAGTTTCTCTTTAATAATGTTCTTGACCATTGATTCTTCCTGGAAATTTTCTTCCTGGGTTTCTGGAACTCCAATGATTCTTAAGTTGTTTCTGTTGAGCTTATCATAAACTTCTATTTTCATCTGTTCCCATTCTTTGACTAATTTTTCCATTGTCTGTTCATTTGCTTTAAGTTTTTTTTTTCCAATCTCTCCCACTGTATGGAGTTGTTATTTATCTCATCTTCCACAGCACCATTTCTATTCTCAGCTTGTTACCCTGGTATAGAGCTTATCCATTTTGTCATTCAATTCGTTTACTGAATTTTTCAGGCCTGTTATTTGACCTGTTATTTCAGTTTGGAGTTTTGTGATATCTGTCTTCATATTTTCTTGGTTCTTATTAGTGTTCTGTTCAACTCGATCCATGCTTTCTTTGAGTTCTTTGAGCATCTTTCATATTGCTTGTCTAAACTCCTTATCTGAGAGACTGATTAGTTGGTTGGTCGTTTTCTGGTCATCATCATTGTCATCTTCATTTTCTATGTCTGATGCTGGCCTACGTTGTTTCCCCATTGTCACACTTGTATTGTGGGTTTTTCTACGTGTTGTGGTGGTATTCATTGGCTAAATGATGTACGTGGACACGCTCCTCTGGCTCAGCTCTTTATGGATGGGTTGACTTACCTCCAAGGAAGGGGTGTCCTCCGTGGATGTAGCCTCACACAGGATCAAATCTTAGGCCAAGGCATGCAGTAGAGAAGACAGTCTGGGGAGAAATGCTGGGCTTCAGTAATCCAGCACAGTTTTTAGTGTGATTTTTTCTTCTTCTTGCAATGCAACAGTGTTCTCCCAAGAGGTTCAGGCGACAGGACAGGAGACAGACACACACAGGCAGCACTCACAATATTTTCCCAGCCTGACGTCACAAACAGGGGACATGACTTCCAAAATCTACCTTTTTTAACTGAACAAATGAAAGTGTCTCCCAATCACACCAGAAGTTATAACTGAAAACTTTAACCCCCAAGGAGCACTGGAAAATGAATGAGATTTAGAGACTTGAGTACAGCTAGAGATAATTTTTAGGGCTTACTTCTGAAACAATTCAACATTTATAGGTTGGGGAAGTAAAAAGGCAATTTGCAAAGGAAAGAAAGAAAGAAAGAAAGAAAGAAAGAAAGAAAGAAAGAAAGAAAGAAAGAAAGAAAGAAAGAAAGAAAGAAAGAAAGAAAGAAGAAAGAAAAAGAAGAGAGAAGAGAGAGAGAGAGAGAGAGAGAGAGAGAGAGAGAAAGAAAGAAAGAAAGAAAGAAAGAAAGAAAGAAAGAAAGAAAGAAAGAAAGAAAGAAAGAAAGAAAGAAAGAAAGAAAGAAAGAAAGAGAAAATAGAAGGAAAGCCTGAGTATGATAAAAAAAAAAAAGAACAATCTATCAAACATAGCTAAAAGCTCAGCTAGTTAAAATGAGTAATCAGATTTGGCAATGAGATGTCACTACTGACAGACAAGGACAGTTTAAAGAGCAGGTGGGGGTGGTGGTCTATTTATGACTGAAACCCAACTACAATCATGCTTGTAATCATGGTGCTTAAATAAAGATTTTAAAAAAAGAGCAGGTATTAGGGTTAATTTACAGTTTAATCAAGAATTTCCATCATCGAAAAACACTGAAATAAAGGATAGCAGAATGAGAAATTGCTAGAAGTAAATTAGACATTAATACAATTTTTATCTTTTATCTTTTTAATTGTTTAATCCGGGACATCCCAGTGACACCAGGCCATTTTATGCTGGGGATTAAACCCAAGTCCTTGCACTTGAGTTAGATTCCTGGTCCTTATTTCACTTTAAAAAATGAGATAATGTAAGTTAATATACTGTTATATGTGGGAAGATTTACAAAAAATGGAATTTAATGTAAATGGGTAATTACTGGTATATAGGCTACTTAATAGATGGAAAAAGATAATATTTAGTAATAGCTAAAGAGGATAATAATATAGGATAATATTACACATAGTAAAAAGCCATCAATTTATGATGTATAAATTGAGCATGGAATACTATGACTAGGGAGGGCAACTTAAGAGCATACTTAATTGAATAGTATAATCAACAACTTTGTACAAATTTGCCTCTCAAGGAAAGAATCATGTTTATGTATATAAAGGCTCATAGTACCTAATTTAAAACTACAAAATGGGGATGGTAATAGGGGATAATAACTCCAAAGTTTTGTGTGCATTCCTTAGGTTTCTTAGCACTGTTAGGGAGCCACTCCAAAGCACTAAAAATTTAGGTTTGGAGAAATGAATTAAGGGTTGGGCACATGCCTTGCATGTTTGATGATGCTCTGGGTTAAATGATCACCACTTTTGAACTATTTTTTTTAGAAAATATCATGAAATTCCCATACTCTTGACATCTATGAAAAATTCATTTCCTCTGTGAGACACTCAAAAGTTGTATCTAAATGTATCTGTGATTTTACATAAACATTTTATATTTATATATACACATACATAAATAGATTATTCACTCTTTTACTTAAATTGTTGCCTGATTCTGCTATTTTGCTTTATTTTTTTATACTTTATTTACTGATTGATTAATTGATTGGTTGTTGGATCACATCCAATGGTGCTCAGGGAATATTCCTGGCTTGGCACTCAGAAGTTGCCCCTGGCAGAGCCGGAGAGATAGTACAGCAGTAGGGCGTTTGCCTTGGACACAGAAGGACAGTGGTTTGAATCCTGGCATCCCATATGGTCCTCCAAGCATTTCTGAGTGTAGAGCCATGAGTGAGACCCCTGAGCGCTGCTGGGTGTGAACCCCCCCCAAAAAATTAGAAATCGCCCCTGGCAGGCTGGGGGACCATATGTGTGCTGGGAAGCGAACAGGATCCCTCCCTGGTTGGCCGCATGCCAGGCAAACTCCCTATTGCTGTTCTCTCTCTCCATCCCTGATCCTGCTAATTTAAATGTAAAGAAAGTCATTCTATTTAGGCAATTATTCAAACAGATAATCTAAAAAAATAAATTTAATCTGTTTAATTTAAATGGTTGATGAGACTGTGGGAAAATGATAACTCATAAAATAAGATAAATTGGTTCGACTTTTTTGTTTGTTTTTTGGGTCATACCTGGCAGCGCTCAGGGGTTACCCCTGGCTCTATGCTCAAAAATTTCTCCTGGCAGTCTCAGGGGACCATATGGGATGCCAGGAATCGAAGCACCGTCCTTCTGCATGCAAGGCAAAGTCCCTACCTCCATGCTATCACTTCGTCCCCTGGTGCGACTTTTTTTTTATAACCTTAATGGTTATAAAAATTTACGTAAACTCTACACTCACAACAGAAATACCAAAATACTGATTTACACAAATATATTATTCTCCTCTTTATAATGGAGATTAAAAAAAAAAGGCGGGCCCGGAGAGATAGCACAGCGGTGTTTGCCTTGTAATCAGCCGATCCAGGACCAAAGGTGGTTGGTTCAAATCCCGGTGTCCCATATGGTCCCCCATGCCTGCCAGGAGCTATTTCTGAGCAGACAGCCAGGAGTAACCCCTGAGCACCAATGGGTGTGGCCCCAAAACAAAACAAAACAAAACAAAACAAAAAAAAAAGAGGCTATGGGCTGGAGCAACAGCACAGGGGGTAGGGCATTTGCCTTGCATGCTGCTGACCCAGGTTTGATCCCTGGCATCTCATATGATCCCCCAAGCCTACCAGGAGTGATTCCTGAGCATAGTCAGGAATAAACCCTAAGTGCCTCTGGGTGTGGTCCCAAAAAAAAAAAATAAAGCAAACAAACAAACAAAAAAGATTAATAAGTTTTTTAAAACCCAATTATTTAGTATACTACATAAATATATGTATATGTAAATATGCATATATATTTATATATGTATATTATATATAAAATATTAAAATATGTATACATATTTAGTGTATATGCATACTATTCGTATAGAAATACATGTTTTAAAGAAATCATATTTATTATTTATAGTTATGCAAATAGTATTACAATTATATAAAAAACTAATTATTTTTTCTAAGTGCTACAATTGGAGTTTATATTATTACTGATTCCTGATACTGAAATAAATGTTTTATAAAAATAAAATATAATAAAATAAATGCACCATAATAAGTCATCCAACAACTGTAATTAAGGTTTTAATAATATATTCTAAATTGTTAGATACCTTTCGATAAACTTCAGATATGGAGTGTAGTCTATTACAGCAGGAAAGCTGCCATCCAATCCCTTACCCTTTAGGCAGAAGCTAAGATAACAGACAATAAACATTATAATTAGCACACATATTTTAAATCAAAGTTGTTCTATAAAAGTTTCTTGTTAGAGAAATTTGAAGTAATGTCAGTGAAAATAAACATTGATGATTTTATATTCAAGACAGAGTATTTTTTACTTAAGTTTTATACTAATTTTGTTAATATACTTAGATTTTTATAATACATTTAATAGAAATAGAGTAATTTCTTAGTTTTTGTTTGAACTTACATTAAATCTAACTATTTTAGTATCATGTAAAAGTCTTAGATTAATAAAGTAAACACAAAACTTCCATTTAAAAAGAGCTTATAAAGGGCCGCAGAGATAGCCTGGAGGTAGTGCATTTGCCTTGCATGCAGAAGGATGGTGGTTCAAATCCTGGCATCCCATATGGTCCCCGGAGCCTGCCAGGAGCGATTTCTGAGTATAGAGCCAGGAGTAACCCCTGAGCAATACTGGGTGTAACCCAAAAACCAAAAAAAAAAAAAAAAAAAGAGCTTGTACTTGGGGCCAGAGAGAAAGCATGGAGGTAAGGCGTTTGCCTTTCATGCAGAAGGTCATTGGTTCAAATCCCGGCATCCTGGCATCCTATATGGTCCCCCCAAAGCCAGGGGCAATTTCTGAGCGCTTAGCCAGGAGTAACACCTGAGCATCAAACAGGTGTGGCCCAAAAACCAAAACAAACAAACAAACAAGAAGATCCAAAACTTTCCTTCAATGCTATAAAATTTTTCTGTTTGGGAAATACAATTTAAGCTTTTAACATACCCAAGAGTATGATTGTTGGTTGATAATGTCTGAGAGCAAGTGCTTTTAGAAAATTAAGTCGTTGGAAAGGGAACAACACAAATCAAATACCAGTCTAATTATGTGTTTTACTTAGAAAACCTGAAAGTCACTAGTAGAAACTATTATTGTGGTAGAATTATTTATTTTATTTATTTACCTGGTCATTTACTGGCAGTTCCAAAAACTGAACCCAGAACCTCATACAAGCAAGGCAAGTGCTCTATCACTGAAGCATAATCTCAACCCTTTAAGGCAGCATAATTTACAGTGAGTATAGTTAGCTTTATTAAGTACCTGAAATCAATAGCATTGAGCCCAAGCAGCATTCCAGCAAGCATATTTGCCTCATCACCTAAAACAATTGCTCCATCTTCATAAAATCTCCTAAAAAATAAAATGAATAAATACTAAGTATTAAAAACCAAGTTACAAGTAGAAAAATCACCAAACTAAATACCAAACTAAAATAGAAAGAATTAAATTTTGTCAAAATAAAAACAGACTTCAATCACTCAAGGACTTTAGAATTTTAGGAAACTAAGCAAAACTAATTCTATAACAAAAATGAAATTAAGTATTTCTCCTTCTCTTAAAAAAAAAAGACTTCTCAGTGTGATTTTCATTAGGCCTAGGCTGCTTAGCATTTTCCCCATATTGAAGCAATGCAATAAATGTAATCTGAAAGGAACATACTTGTGTCATTTTTATGTGCTATGGAGACTATTTTTCAAAACTACGTAGACTAGTGTTTTCTTTTTTATTATTAATTTTAGTGCCTTGATGCTACAATAAAGCAATTTAGTCCTTTTTGTTTGTTTCTTTTATCCTTTGTTTGGGACCACACTTGGAAGTTCTCAGGAGCATTCCTGGCTCTGTATTCAGGGGCACATGCCAGGAGGCTAAGCCAGGGTGGGTTGCATGAAAAGCTTACACCTTAAACACTGTACTTTCTCTTCAATATTAGACTGTTAGAGAAAGAACAGATAGAACACATAAGCTTATTGTAACTTTAAGGGTTATTAATAATTAAGAATATGTTATTATTAGGGTTATTAAGAATTAAGAATGTTATTAAAAATTTCAACTAGCCTTTAATACTGTAATATTAATATGTAGGATGGACTTACAAAGTGATTTCATATGAAAAAGCAGTCATTATCTTTATGACAAAAATTGAATACAAATTTATTTGATTTGAATACAAATTTATTTGATAATGAATACTAATTATCTAAAGCCTGTTTTGGCTAATGCTGGTTTATAAATATTTAAAGTTAAGACATTTAAGTAAAACATGATAAAATTTAATGTGAATCTAAAGTAATTTTTTGTGAAAATAATTAAATTTACTTCTTTATAAGTAATATACTATGTAAAAAATAATTTAGCTCAGTAACCAGTGATCATTAGTTACATCTGTCTATTTATATGTAAATAGTGTATACTACTCTATGTCTCCACTAACAAAAAATAACATGTTTTATTTTAATTTAAATATTTTCTTGTTTATTTTTATTAAAACATTTATTATTTCTTCATAAATTTTTAAATTTTTGGTTAATAATTTGTGTTTTGGATCATATTCTGCAGTGCTCAGGGGTTACTCGTGGCTCTGTACTCAAGAACCACTACTGGTGGAGTGGCTTAGGGGACTGGACAGGATTCCAGGAAATCAAACTCGTATTGGCCATGTCCAAAGGCAAGCTCCCCACTTGCCACACTATTGCTTAGGCCTCAGGGAAACATTTTCATAAATAAAATTTGTCTTGTTCTTTTCAGTTTCCATGAGTTTAGAAAGCATTTAAATATTTAATATTTTCACGAAGTCTCCAAAATTTTCATTTGCTCATGATCTCATCATCAATATTAGTTTGTAGTATCTAAAATACTTTCATAAATATATGATTTATTATTTGCAAAAACACTAAAAGTGAAAAAATTGTCATGTTTCATATGTACTGTCAAGAAAAGTATCAGTTAAACAAAACAATTTCCCTAAGGACGAGCACATATATTGCGCAAGAAGGAAATCCAGTTTTTGTTTATCTCCTAGGGAGAATTTTTCTGGCAACAGCACTGTCGTAGGTCTTGGGTTGGCCAGAGAAGTGACAAAGAGAACAGACTCGGTGGGGTAGGACAGGGTATCACCAAACACCAGAAGAAGCAGCACCTGAAACGCCCCAGCCCCGCACGCCCAAAACGGGGGAGGAACGGGGACCACCCCACGATGGGCGCCCGGTGGGATTCCGTGCCAAGCCCGAACCCCGACACCCTCGTCCTATGAGTCTCACAATGCCGCCACCACCAACTGCACCACATCTTCCCTCCACCCCCGACCCGAGATCAGTGGGGACGATGATGCACAGGAGCGAGAGCCTGGAGGGAGCGAGAAGGGGTAGGGGGGCTGGGCAGCAAGGGGCAGGGTGGGGAAAGGGCAAGTAGAGGCGAAGGAGCTAGCCGAGCTGGGGCAAGAGTCTACAGGGGGCCGGGGATTTTGTCTTTAAATGAAAATTAAAGTTTTTGTCTTTAAACCTCCGCGCCAGAACGTGCTAGGTCCCTGTGCAGAGCCGGCCCGAACCGGACCAAGAAGATGCAGAGGTGGAGAGAGTGCGTGGGGACGGAATCGGACAGCTACGAGGGCGCAGCAACATAGTGGAGGCCAAGGCTGGCACAACCACAGGCGCAGCGCCTGAAGGCCCCTGACCACGCGGACGGAAATCCAGTTTTTTGGAGTATTTTTTGGTTTGGGTTTTGAGTGGTTCTCAGGGTATATTCCTGCCTATGTTCTTGCTCCTGAGTCACTCCTGGTGGGGCTCAGGAGACCATAAAAGATGCCAATGACTGAACACGGGGCAGTCACCTGCAAGGCAAGTGACCCACTAGACTAACATCACTCCAACCCTGTAAACCCAATTATTGTTAGTTGCATTTTTTTAATAAACCACAGTGCTTTTCATATAGCAGGAATTTACAAGAATTTGACATGTATGTCCATTAATAAGAATGTTGAAGGAGAAAAAGAAATACAAGGGAAGTAACAAGTCTTGATCCTGCCTGTAACAGTATGAACAAATCAGGTATAAAGACTAGCTTGGAACGGATAATTTCTGTTTTCTTCAGAAAAATGGGAATTGCTATTAATGATGTATATTTAAAAATAATGTAAACTAACCTTTATTAGTCAAATAAGTGAAAGTGTTTATTTTTACTTGTTTTTGTCTTTTTTGATTATTTTGGGTTTTATATTTTGGATGGATTTGCTCAGGCTTACTCTTGCTCTACACTCAGGAATCACTCCTGGCAGGATTCAGGGGACTATATTTGGGTGTCAAGGATCCAATCTAAGTAGGCTGGCCATTTGCAAGACAAGTGTCCTACCTGCTGTTTCCTTACTCTGGCCCAGAAATTTCTATATGTGTTACACAGAAACAGCAAATATTTAGACAAGTCTATATAACTGAGAATTTGTCCCTTCCTTGGTGGCTAACTAAGCTGGTAACTAAACAAGTGTTTTCTGACTCCTGAAAAAAGTTTGAGTCCAATTATTTTAGACCATCAAATTATATAAGTCAAATGTGAAAAAAAATTCTGACAACTGGAATTTAATTTCTAGAAATTATTCATTATTCTTAGCATTTCCCTGTAGAAGAGATACACTTAAAAAAAAACACCCATTGTCTACCATGTTTAAAAAGGCATCTAAGAATGAGTCAGATTAAAACTATTTTATTTGTTTCCTAATGTTAACATTGTAGGAACTGTTGAAAGTACCAAAATTAACTAGTTTTAGGGGCTGGAGAGATAGCATGGAAGTAGGTGTTTGCCTTGAATGCAGAAGGACAGTGGTTCGAATCCCATCATCCCATATGGACTCCCCCCATCCCCCCCCCTCAGCCTGCCAGGAGTGATTTCTGAGCATAGAGCCAGGAGTTACCCCTGAGTGCTGCTGAGTGTGATCCAAAACCCAAAACCCCCTCAAAAAAAAATTAACTGGTTTTAAAGATACTTTAGAACAGGGGTGGTGAACAAGTTCGACACAAAGAGCCAAAATTTTAAACTGTGAGAGTCAGAGAGCCACAACACGCAGTGACCTGCTAAAACAGACAAACACTCACACAAAAGCATATAATTTTAACAATAATATATTAAAAACATTGCATTTTGCCATTTTGAGTGAGGGTCAAAATCCTGCAGTGATGGTGAGGGTGTGCTGTGTCCTCCACACTAAGAACTAATGGTAAGATGGGACCGAACATGTGACACACGGGTCCCCCGCTCGCTGGCCCATGCAGGTGTTTCTGAGGGATGGGAGCCGGAATGATGCAGCCTGGGGGCTGGACTGCACACTTGGAGATCTCTCCTCAGAGGTCCCTCCTCAGAAGCAGAACAAAATCCAAACTTGGCAAAGAGCCACAGTATACAAAAGAATGAGAAGAGGCAAAGAGCCGCATTCATTTTGGCCGGGAGCCTCATGCGGTTCTAGAGCCACGTGTTCGCCACCCCTGCTTTAGAAGTATGCATTATTAATGTTTTATAATATTTTAATGCAATAGGCAGCTTATTTTTTATTAACTAGCATAATAGCTAAATAGAGTAAGTGATATATTTACTAGTTGTAAAATAAATAATTCCACAATAACTAAAATTTTACCTAAAACATAAATTACATAAACCTGATTTAATGTAATAGTAATCTCTATAGCAGAGAAAATGAGAGGAAAAAATGGAAGAGCAAGGTTAAGTTTACTACTTGACATTTATATTGTGAATTACATTATATGCTAATATCTTCATCATTCAATTAAGAAAGAGTATTATTTCCTCAAAAATATAGTCCTAAATTTAATGTAACATATAAAAATAATCTAATTCAATAGTTAAAAGAATACTACATTGAAGTGATGTGAAAACTACTTATGTGTATTATATAATTACTTTAGGGGCAAAAGTGATAAAGAAAAATTTGTTCTTTATTCCCTTAAATGAACATTCTATGATTTTGACTAAAATCTGATTTTATCAACACTTTCAAATATATCAAAAGATTGTAACCTTCAGCCACATCATTTTATCTCAAAGAAAAACCCTGAGCCTTAATACAGTAAAATTATATAAACAATTCTATGTAAGAAATGAGCCAAGAGTAAAGCCTAAGTTAACTAATATAATCACAGTAAGATATGCACTAAAATATTACATTTCTTTTGAGGAAAATATTTTTGTTCTAATAAAAATATTTTTTGAGAAGGATCTAATCAAACAGTGTAATTGTAGAATTACATATTAATCATAGATTCCTGGGTGGGGCTGGATGATGGTGGATGGACAGGAGGCCGTTCTCTACCAGCCTAGTGCCAGGCACCTGCATTCCCTTCCAGCTAGTGGGTCTCAGGGTTTAGGGTAGCGCTGAGGAAATGATCCACAACAGTCAGAATGCAGGAGACATGAAGCTTTATTATTAATACACCCTAGCCATCTAGGCTAACCTTTTAAGCAGTCTCTCTCCAGCCGCCCTGCATCTCAAATCTCTATCATCTCCCCACCTTGCCTCCTGCCAACGCTTCTTCCTGAATATATCTCTCTCTTCCACCCAAGGCAACCCTTTTGTTCCCTTCCTTAGACCCTTCCCAAAAGTGAGCTGTTCTGCCTCCTCTCTAGGTCATTTTAGCATTTTTGTCCTGGGAGGGGTTATATCACACAGCAAATGGTGCTGGAACAAGCTGATCCTGGACCCTCAATAACTGTAAGTGAAATGCTTTATTGGAAATTTCCTATGGCAACCACTGGATGGTTTATGTGGTTAGTCACGTGGATTATACCGCCTTGTTCTAAACAGATTGGTTCCTCATTAGTCAAGTGAATTGTATCACCTTGTTTTAAACAGATTGGTTGGCGCTATGGAAAATTTTTGCTGTAGGATGGTTGTGGTCTGCATTTCAAATGAAAATTTATAACCACATAACTGCCTCTCCTACACTGTCTCCATCCTTCATAGTATTTGGAATTTTTTTAATATATTTTTTATTTAAGTAACATGATCATATTTGGGTTACAGTCATAACCAGAACACCCCCCTTCACCAGTGCAACATTATCCCCTCCCCCCCTTCTCATCCCCTGCCTGTATTCGAGACAGGCATTCTACTACAGTAATTTGTTTTTAAGTTCAGTAAGTTGTATTTTTTTTCCTTAAAGGATAAGAGTAAAAAAATATAATAAAGGTGTGATAGTGGCAATCGCCAATGTTTGCATAGGTCCAGAAAAATGGAGAAAATGGAAAAAAAAATCCTTGACCTGATTACAAAAAGGCCTCACCCCAGAAGTTTATTGGCATAAGACAGACTCTGGGTTCCAGGCATACCAGTCTATCCAACTCCAGTCATTCTCAAGGTCCCGGTGAAACTTTTTCACACTTTAGCTATTGTTGGTATCAGACTCTTATATTTAAAGACTCTGGATTCTGTGCATTTCTTTTTTTTTTTTTTTCTTTGGTTTTTGGGCCACACCCTGTGAGGCTCAGGGGTTACTCCTGGCTATGCGCTCAGAAGTTGCTCCTGGCTTCTTGGGGGACCATATGGGACGCCGGGGGATCGAACCGCGGTCCGTCCTAGGTTAGCGCAGGCAAGGCAGGCACCTTACCTCCAGCGCCACCGCCCGGCCCCTCTGTGCATTTCTTTCATCGATGTCAGGCTGATGTAGAGCATCCTCTAGTTTCAGCATATCATTAAATGCGGAGCGATCTGCCCTGCAATGCAGACTGTTGCTGAGTCGCCTGAGTGTTGGGAGCTCTCTTTGGAGTAAGTCAATGACAAAGCAGTGGTAGGTCTTCTCTGGTAGAGGCTTGGATCCTGGTAATGTTAAAGACAATTGTGGTTGTTTCCATAGATGGTATCCATTGTTCAGGTGTGTGTGGGCGATGCCCATTCTTCTGAGGCCTGAGCCAAATCATTATTTGGAATTTCTATCTTGGCTAATATAATTATGTTGAGCTTATTGATTGGCTGGTATTTAGGAGATAGAAAGATTAGAAATTGTGAAGCTAAAAACAGTATAGACAATAAGGAAATTTATCCAACAAAGATTTCTGCCAAGGTGCAGGCTGGCAAATCCAACTCCTTCACAAAAAATAAAGACATTTATCCTGCTAAAACTAAGGTTTGAGACAATAATTTAGAAACTAACAACCCCAATCCAACTTATTTTTTTTTTCTGGTTTTTGGGTCACACCCGGCGGTGCTCAGGGGTTACTCCTGGCTATCTGCTCAGAAATAGCTCCTGGCAGGCACAGGGGACCATATGGGACACCGGGATTCAAACCAACCACCTTTGGTCCTCGATCGGCTGTTTGCAAGGCAAACGCTGCTGTGCTATCTCTCCGGGCCCCCAATTCAACTCTTTTTTTTTTTTTTTTTTTTTTGGTTTTTTGGGCCACACCCGGTGACGCTCAGGGGTTACTCCTGGCTATGCGCTCAGAAGTCGCTCCTGGCTTGGGGGACCATATGGGACGCCGGGGGATCGAACCGCGGTCCGTCTCCTAGGCTAGCGCAGGTAAGGCAGGCACCTTACCTCGAGCGCCACCGCCCGGCCCCCCAATTCAACTCTTAACACTAGTGACCAACCTCTGGTGCTAAGTCTACAAGTGAATCCTGATTCTATTGTCATAATTGGCTCACATAATGGTGCTCAATCAGACGATGAAACACCAAATGCAAGTCTCCATGCACCTACCTCACAATCTAGGCCTCAGAGCCCTATTCAGAGTAATTTTGTTAATTCGGCCTCAGCCCCTTTACCTGGAGTAAATGTTTCAAACTATGAACCCCTTGAGATAAAAGACATAGTTTAAAAAGTTTAAAAAGTCATGTAAAGATTACAGTCCAACATCACCAAACTGTGTGGATTTACTAAAATTTTGGTGTCAAAAATCAGCTTGGACTTGTCATGATTTAAAAAAAATTGCTAACATATGCCTGTCAACTAATCAGTAAGTTCAATGGGAAATGTTTTATTCAGAAGATATAAAAGCCAAACTTTATAGCCCAGGTGGAACAAAAAAAGGGTGGCAGGGGTCACTCTCGCATATGAATTATTGATGGCAGAAAATCAATATGCAAATGTTCAATTGCAAGCTGCTTTACCTAAGAAAATCTTAGATATAATTAAGGATATTGCATTTTTCTCATGGGAAAAAACTGATTCTAACAGCACTGGTACAGGATCCTTTTTAAAAATTACCCAAGGGTCCCTTGAACCATATCTAGAGTTTGTGGGTAGGCTTAAAGATGTGCTGAAATTACAAGTCAAAGGTGAGGAGATGAAAAAATTGCTAGAAAAAAGTTTGGCATATCATAATGCAAATTCAGCCTGTAAATCAGTAATTTTACCTTTACTTGACAAGCTGGAACTGTTAGATTTCCTATATGCCTGTCGGAATGTCCATGGGATAACCCAAATCCTACCTTGCCCAAACCTGGTACAAACATTCACAGTTACCAAGGGAATGATGCCTTCTTTCCACTGTGGACAAAATACAAATAAAAAACCTGGCTTTTGCCCCCCATTGTGAAAAAGGTAAGCACTGGGCAAGAGATTGCAAATCTACAAACTGTTGTAATTACAACCTAGGGAGAAGTTTGAATACAAACCCTAGGAGGCAGAGTACCATTGTGGGAAACAGGACAAATCAAAAGAGATTGCTGGCTCCTTTTAAATGCAGTATCTCAGGGCCATGAATATATGATTCAGGAAAATGCCTACAGGGGCCCACCGCAGCCCCCCCCCCAAATGGTCAAAATCCTCAGACCATAATGCTTCCCAGCACAGCCCAAGAAAATTCAACACGATTGGAGAATTGAATCACGTGACTTTGGGGAGTTTTAGGTTGGCCATAATATGCCCAGAGGACATTTCCATTTATCCAGGACAATGCCCTTATATGTTGAGGACAGGCATTATGGGTCCAGCACCCTCAAATACAATGGGTTTAATTCTTGGCAGAAGTTCCATCAACCTAAAGGGTATATCGATAACCAGTGGTGTCATTGATTCAGATTTAATGAGAGAAATAATTGTGATTATTAATGTACCAGTTAATTGAACCTTTAAGAAAGGTGAAGCAATTGCCCAGATCATCATAGTACTTTATGTTAAATGTGGGAACTCAAATAAGAAAAGAATCAGAGGTTTTGGAAGCACAAATCTGGGTGCAGTCCATAACCCACTTGTGGCTATAGTTGCTAAATTAAGAGATGAACACCCAATGATAAAACTTCAATTGGAAGGGCAATTTGAAGGAATGCTGGATTCTGGAGTGCAGGTTACCGTAATTTCTGATAAAGAATAACCAGAACTTGGCCACTCCAGGAAATACCATATTCTCTGGAAGAAATGGGAGGTTCAAGTTCCTGTTTGCTGTGTACAAACACTATGGTGTTTCGTGGCCAAGAAAATCAAAGAGCTATAATTAGACCTCACGTGGGCCCGTTTTCACCATCCATGTGTGACCTACACAAACAGTGGAATGCAGAATTCCATATCTCATTAGCTCCAGAAGCATCTGAACCTTTCTTTGATTGAAAAACTCAACATTTTTCTTAGGGGCCACAGCCATAAAAACTCCAGTATCTATAAAAATAAAATGGAAATCTGATGAACCAATTTGGACAGGTCAGTGGCCCTTTAAAGCTGATAAATTAAAGGTGCTGATAGAATTAGTGGATGAAATCTAAGATTAGGATATACTGAACCTTCTTTTTCTCAATGGAATTCGCCCATATTTAAGTAAAAATAATCTGGAAAATGAAGACTTTTGATGGACCTAGAGCTGTGAATTTATCCATGATACCTATAGGCAAACTGCAGACAGGTTTGCCATCTCCTGCAAATATTTCAAAGGACTAGCCATTAATAATAATTGATCTAAAAGATTGCTTCTATCATATTCCTATTCACCCAGATGATAGAAAACATTTTGCATTTTCAGTTCCTTCTCTCAATAATACTCATCCTCATCATACTCATTATATATATTTGTGTATATATATATATATATATATATATATATATATATATATATATATATATATATATGAATAATCCTCATCCCTGCAGGCATTTTCAATGGACTATTCTCCCCCAGGGCATGCTAAATTCCCCACAATGTGTCAGTCTTTTGTAGGTAAGATTTTGTGCCCTGTTCCTGAAAAGTTTCCTCAAGCCATGTTCATTAATTATCAGATGATATCTTGCTGAACAATGAGGCAGATTTACAGAATTTATAGTCTTATGTTACTGATTGTTTATAAGCATCATAACTAAAATTAGCTTTAGAAAAAATACAGACCATGCCACCTTATCAATACTTGGGTTTCATTTTAGACCTAACATCAGTACATCTGCTCTTTCCAACCAGCAGAAATCAGCTAGTTCCAAAGTCTGTGGGCAGGGCAATTGACCTCTAAAGAAGGCAAACCCTCAGGGAAGAATGCTGAAGAGATCAAATTTTCAAGCCATAGGAAAGCAAAAAAGGCCCAAGATGTCTGCTGGGCTCCTGCCACCCAGCAGAAATCAGCTAGTTCCAAACTGTGGGCAGGGCAACTCCCTAAAAGGGAATTCTTTTTGTTTTTTTGGGCCACATCCATTTGAAGCTCTGGGGTTACTCATGGTTATGTGCTCAGAAATCACCCCTGGCTTGGGTGATTGGACGCTGGGGGATTGAATCACAGTCCATCCTAGGCTAGCGCTTGCAAGGCAGATGCCTTACCTCTAGTGCCACCTCTCCGGCCCCTAAAAGGGATTTTTTGAAGAATACATATGGAAACTGCTACTAGTAACTAATACATTTGAAAAATTTTGCTTTTGATGGCAAACAAATTTTAAAAACTACACGTTTATGTGGATTTTCCTTTAGAAGACCTTAATTTAGCAGAATTCACTCCTGAGAATAAAAACAAGATTGAGAAATACAACTTATCATCAGTTTCAAACCATTATGGTAAAGTTCACTATGGACACTGTACATCATATTGTAAAATTGTTGCAAGACAACACTGGATCAATTTTGATGACAAGAAGTTCATAAAAGTCCCTAATATGTCAGTGAAATCCACAGCAGCAAAATCCTGTTTTATACTTCTCAAAGATCTACAATGAATGCCAGACAATCATTTCACTTCCTTTTCAGTTGCAATTAATGCTCTATTGTTCTTTTCACAGGTATGATCACTGAAAAGAATTAAAATCGATGGATTCCCATCTCAGTTGCTTTTATGGTGAATTTATGTCTTATTTTTATTATTGCTCTAGGTCACATTTACTCATGAAATTTTACAATTTAATTCTTGTTACTCAAGGTTCACCTGAAAGAAAAATTTCTCATCATATTTAATGTTGTTCTATAACGATTTATTTAGGTTATTCATTTAACAACTTTCACTCTTTTATTTTAACATCAATGCTTTATTTTCCTCAATTTAGCTTTCAAGATGGAAGTGAATACATAATTTTGGCAAGATACTTTTTTTTTTTTTTTTTTTTTGGTTTTTGGGCCACACCCGTTTGATGCTCAGGGGTTACTCCTGGCTATGTGCTCAGAAATCGCCCCTGGCTTGGGGGGACCATATGGGACGCCGGGGGATCGAACCGAGGTCCTTCCTTGGCTAGCGCTTGCAAGGCAGACACCTTACCTCCAGCGCCACCTACCCGGCCCGGCAAGATACTTTTAGAAGGACTCCCTTCACAGTGCTCCTCATCTGTGATTGATTAATATAGAGTTACTGTTCAATACTTACAGTAGTGTTTTCCATGTTTGTTCTGGGCATGAAATTCTCTTTCAGATCAGCTCTAATCTGCTTTTGGAAAAAATATTTTGTGAATTTGAAGTTGTTCTTCTAACCAGTCTGCTGACTATTATATCTTGAAGCACTTTTTGTCAATTCAGCTGAATTTTTCTTTTGGATCCATTCCATCAGTCTTTTGGTTAATTTTTTTTTATAAGTATGAGAGAGTGTGGTGGCCATGATTTTTGTGAATTCTGTATTTGTCTGTCTTTTACGTGTCTGTCCTTTTTGTATATTTTGTGTATACCGTATTTTCCAGCATATAAGACGACTTTTGAAATGAAAAAAGTCAACCGAAAATTGGGGGTTGTCTTACGCGAGTATATCCTGAAAAATGTTTCAATATGCCGCTAAATGAAAATCATCTGGATATTGCCACTGAACAAATTTTCCAACTCGATCCTGCACCAATCACTTACAAGGCTGCTTGGACCGCCTCTCTAACTCAACCAATCCATATTAGGGACTTTTATGAACTTCTTGTCATCAAAATTGATCCAGTGTTGTCTTGCAACAATTTTACAATATGATGTACTCAACCAATTACAAATGCAAATTATACAATGTTCTGTACCTGAATCTACACTGTAAAAAGCCTGCTCAGATTGGCCAGAGTCAGAGAGGAAGTCTATGACAGTATAAACTTTGAATCTTTGCTTGCTGTGATTGGCTCACTGTGGTACATACAGTTGTAGCACAGGAATGTTCTGTTTTATACAGTGAATATAGGCCTAAACCTATGTTTTGGGGGTCATTTTATATGCCCAGTCATCTTATACGCTGGAAAATACAGTAGTTCTTTTTTCTTAATTTTTTCTTCCCTTATTTATTCTTTCTTCCTTATCCTTCCCTCGACCCCCTAGTTCTTAACATTCATTTTTCAGGAATTCCTTCATCTATGCAAATCATTTCCTTTACCCACAACTACAAGCTTCCTGATTTCGGCCTTAGGAAGAAATACTTGGCTTTTGGAGTTTTTTGTTTTTTTTTTTTTTTTGGTTTTTGGGCCACACCCGTTTGATGCTCAGGGGTTACTCCTGGCTAAGTGCTCAGAAATTGCCCCTGGCTTGGGGGGACCATATGGGACGCAGGGGGATCGAACCGCGGTCCGTTCCTTGGCTAGCACTTACAAGGCAGACACCTTATCTCTAGCGCCACCTTCCCGGCCCCAAGGCTTTTGGAGTTTTGTATCCTGTACGAAGCTGCAATCCACTTTTCCAGACTCCCCAAGGTCTTTGATGGGACTTTTCAGAGATTTGTCACAGATTGACATTGAACTCTGTAGAAAATTCACCTTTTGTATTTTTCTTTTGACTATAATCCTTTGAGTTTATATTTGATACTAGCCTTGCTTTGATTATTATAATTAATGTTCTTCCCCATTTTAATTTTTACTTTTAGGAACTGATGTGTTACTTTAGGGTTTTTACTTCCTTAAAGTTTTTAGTGGGTTGGATGTACTGTTGATAATTTGATAATGATATTTTTGTCTGCTCTCACGGTTTTTGCTTGGGTGCATCATAGAAAAGATATTGTAGGTTCAAAAGGAGGTTCTATTCATTTTGGATGGAACCTCAAGTTATTCATCTACACAGGGATGTTCTTGGCCTTAAACATTTGTTTTAGTTTGTGACTTAAGCTTCCATCAATAAATAATTGACCATATTTTGTATGTTTTTCATGGACTTCTGCATGGACTAAGAACTTGGATTGGTCATCAGTTGCATCAATGCCCCCAAAATGGGCTTCCTGGTCAGCTTGGACATGAATGGAAAATGTGCTTCGTCCCGCCTTTCTAGCATTTCTTCAAAGGATCTCTGTCTCTGGATTACAATTGAGCTTTTCGATTGCCTTGGGAGCTCCCCATTGCCTATGAGATCTTTGATTATTGAATTCTGGATACTCCACTCGATCTTCCAAGGAAGAACTTATTTTGAATTCTTCATCTTGTACGTCGTAAATCTATCATCTCTGGAGCTTATAGATGATTCCTTGACATATGTTTCTGGTTTTGAACACCCTATGTTTAGGTTAAAAGTTTTTCTTTACTTTTTTCCCTGTGATGTGCTTATGCAAATAGCCACCTTTTTCTTTTGGTTTAATTTTTCCTTTTATAATTATAGGGAATGTTACTTAATTTTGTATCTTATTATTGTTGCTTTACTAAAGAAGGTGGGAATTGTTATATATGGAAGCCTTTATAATATTTCTCTATAAAATCCTTACCTCTGCCTTTTGCCTTTGACCTTCCAGGGGGGGCGCTTTGAGAGACTAATAAATAATTTTCGAGTGAGGTGCTCAGGATCTTTTGGGGCAGCTAACTGGAAGGCTTTAAAGTTTTTGGAGCTGCTGGGAGGCTGAAAAAGGATTCTGCATCAGACCTTCTTGCCTTTTTACCCTCATGTCAGTGTGGATTATTTGACACAGATAAATATTACCAAGATCTCTTCCCCTTCCTAGGGGATAGGGCAGGGCTGGCGAACAAGTTCAACACAAAGAGCCAAAATTTTAAGCTGTGAGAGTCAGAGAGTCAGAAAGCCACACCACGCATATAATTTTTTAACAATAAACATATTAAACACATATTGCATTTTGCCATTTTGAGTGAGGGTCAAAATCTTGCAGTGATGGTGAGGGTGTGCTGCGTCCTCCACACTAAGAACTAACGGCAAGATGTGACCCAACATGTGCCACATGGTTCCCACCCCCTTGCTGGCCCATGCAGATGTTTCCGAGGGATGGGAGACAGGATGATGCAGCTTGGGGGCGAGACTGCACGCTCGGAGATCTCTCCTCAGAGGTCCCTCCTCAGAAGCAGCAGAACAAAACCCAAACTTGGCCAAGAGCCACAGTATACAAAAGAATGAGAAGAGGCAAAGAGCCACATTCATTTTGGCCGAGAGCCCGCATGCAGCTCGAGAGCCGCATGTTCGCCACCCCTGGGATAGAGGAATGGGAATCAATTTCTCATTCTGAGAGCTCTTTGAGGATCCATCAATAACCAGTGTAGGAGTAAATCTGACACAGCATGTATCTATCTCTCTTCCTCTGACCTATTTCATTCAGCAAGCTCTTTTTAATGTTTATTTTTCCATCTAAAAAAATTATAAACAAATTTATATCCCAATTTCTTAGTTTATAAAAAAAATTAGTAATTTACCCCTATTATACATTTCTGTGATTTTTTTTTTTTTGTTTTGTGGCCACAGCCAGTAGTGCTCAGGAATTCCTAAATTTACACTCAGAAATCACTCCTGGCAGGGTTTGTTGGACCATATGTGGTGATGGGATTGATCCTGGGTCTGCTGCATGCAAAGCAATAGCTCTACTCACTATATTATTATTTTAGCTCCTTTTTTCTTTTTACTTCCATCTTTTTTTTCTTTTTTCTTTCTTTCTTTGTTTGTTTTGGGCTGTACCTGGTGGTGCTCAGGGTATACTTCTGGCTCTGCACTCTTGATTTATGGCTTGCAGGCTGGGTACCATATAAATGTTGAGTTCAAACCCTAGTCAGCTGTCTGCAAGGCAAATGTCCTATCTGTTGTACTATCACTTCAGCTTTTCCAGATCATTTTTCTATAATTTAGAAAGTAATATTTTATCAACTCATTTTTTCACTTTGATGGCTTATAAATTCATCAAGTTTCATCTGATATTTTAGTATTTAATTTGGTATTTTTAATATCAAAAGAAGAAACATCTGGGGGGACAAACATCTCTTGTAACATAACTTTTGCCATTATAATATGAACATATAAGGTACAATTACAAAGTAACAAATATAAAGTTAATTGAATCTCTATATTTTTCTATTAATTACTTTAAATCTATACCAGAATTTTTTTTTTTTTTTTTGGTTTTTGGGCCACACCCGGCATTGCTCAGGGTCACTCCTGGCTGTCTGCTCAGAAATAACTCCTGGCAGGCACGGGGGACCATGTGGGACACCGGGATTCGAACCAACCATCTTTGGTCCTGGATTGGCTGCTTGCAAGGCAAACGCCGCTGTGCTATCTCTTCGGGCCCTATACCAGAATTTTACATCTTATTTCAAATATCACATTTTCAAATGTAACGTATTTTTTTAAATGTAATATTTGAAATACACTTACTATCTTAACTTTTCAAAATATTTTTCTGTTAGGAGGAAGGGAGAAATTAACTCTGGGAGAATTAACGGTTTCTACCATCCTTCTCTTTGTCTAAGTCTTCCCAATAAATTATCAAAACAATTCCCACTTCTTTTTAGCTGGAACTCTATTATGATTTGGTCAACTTTCTATTCAAATTACTTCCCAATAACACCCCAATCACTGAACCATGACATCTTTCAGGGATTTTTTTTTTTTATCAACTGCTCACCAAGACATCCTTTACTTTAACAAAAAGGTCACATTAATTTCTCTAAACCTTTGGAGTCATCAATATATACTCTAATAAGATTTAATGTATTTCTGTTTTCCACACCTCCAGCCAATCTCATCTTGAATTTTGACTGATTAGTACTTTCAAGCTTGCCTGTCTTAGTTCATGTAGCTCCTCCTTCTGTTTTGGGGTAAACACTTGTATTACCATGTTCAAGGACGTCATTACTCCTTATCTGTGAAGTGTAGAACAAGAAGAAATCACTTGATTCAGTTACTCTCAAGATTCCTAAAGGATTAGAGATCATTTCTCATTGTTCTACAAGCACTTATGTCAGGGAGCATCCAGACAAAAGGTAAAGTATAACTATTCTTTCCAACAGTTTCCTTGTATTTTATAAACCTCATTTTCCAAATGTCTAGAGATTTGCAATCCAATTTACTTATAATTTAAGTTTCTTTGATTTGATTTCAGGAAAAAAGTATAGTTTTTTGAAAAGAATTGTCACTTTCTAATGCTTTGATAAATAACCTATAAGATTAGAATTCTAAATTCTGAAATAACTCCCTCATTCCTTGGAAACTAAAAGATCACCATATCCATATTTAAATATACACACATTATACATTTTTTTGTGTAACATAGAAGTTAAATTTCTGTTTGTATATTACATATTTATATTGTTACAAAAATATTTTTATTCTATGGACTTTTCTTAAAGAACTGAATAATCTTTCTTTTAAATACAAAAGAATGTTTAACATCTAAGAACAAAATTAAAATATTTCCCTTTAAACATTTAAATTATTCCTTCAAAAAGAAATCTATTCAAAAATTATTTCTCTCAATCATCTAAACTAAAAATAAGATCAATAACATAGAAATATTATTATTGGGGCCGGGCGGTGGCGCTAAAGGTAAGGTGCCTGCCTTGCCTGCGCTAGCCTCGGACGGACCACGGTTCGATCCCCCGGCGTCCCATATGGTCCCCCAAGCCAGGAGCGACTTCTGAGCGCATAGCCAGGAGTAACCCCTGAGCGTCACCGGGTGTGGCCCAAAAACCAAAAAAAAAAAAGAAATATTATTATTATGCTTTTGTTTCTATAAAGAATATACTCAAAATTAGAATGCGATATTGAGATTGCACAGAAGATTATTATTTAAACTGGTTTTGGTTTCACTTCAGGGGATTTAATGTTTCATCTATGAGAGTCTAAGGTTTTTTTCAAACTCTTAGTAATCTTAGTGTTTAGTTTATACTAGTGCTTATAATCAAACTTATTTGCTACTGATGATAAAAAGCAAATGTTTCATTTAGTAAAGTTCATTTCAATGTTTAGAATTTATCAACATCTCATCATTATCTTTAGAAATAGCCTGAGTATTATAATGCTGTTAACATGTTTAAAAAAAAAACAAATCAGATTTACTTTATGCAAGTACTTCTTTTAGTTAAAAGTATTTCTAACATGGGGCCGGGTAGGTGGCGCTGGAGGTAAGGTGTCTGCCTTGCAAGCGCTAGCCAAGGAAGGACCGCGGTTCGATCCCCCGGTGTCCCATATGGTCCCCCCAAGCCAGGGGCGATTTCTGAGCACATAGCCAGGAGTAACCCCTGAGCGTCAAACGGGTGTGGCCCAAAAACCAAAAAAAAAAAAAAAAGTATTTCTAACTTGTCTGAATCTGTAACCATGAACATTTTTATTTGTATCTATAATTATTTTCTATTTTATTGCCTGAAGACAAAGATATACCTAATAGAAAGACTTACATAAGCTAAAACAAATTCCACAAAAAATGCTCAAATTTTCTAAAAATCTAAGATATCAAAAACTGCCTCAGGACTTCGATATTATCAGATACGATTTATTTATATCTCTGCCAAATTTTCTGTATAAAAATTGTTTTGAATGGGGCTGGAGAGATAGCATAGAGGTAGGGCATTTGCCTCACATGCAGAAGGACGGTGGTTCAAATCCCAGCATTCCATATGGTCCTCTGAGCCTGCCCTGGGCGACTTTCGAGCACAGAGCCAGGAGTAACCCCTGAGCACTGCCAGGTGTGACCCAAAAAACAAAACAAAACAAAAAATCTGTTTTGTAGTCTTTACATTTATTTTCTTTATAAATGTAATCATTAAGGTAGAAAATAAGCATGGTCCTTTAGAAACACAGAAGGCAATAAAATTCAATAGGTATTTTTTGTGAAAAAACGTTCTATAATTTGTGCTCAATTTGATAGCTATTAACTACACAGAGATATTTAAAATAAGAGGTAGTACAGCAAGTGAAGAACTAAATTATTTTAATACTGGTTTTAATTTATGAAGTGGTATATGAATATTTCTAGGTCATTATACTCAACAATACATATCTAAGATATTATAATTGGTAATTTCACATAAAATGTTTTTGAAACAAAAATTAGTTTAATAAGTGCTATAAAATAAATTAACAGACTAGAGTTAATAAGACTTTTGTTTTTGTTTTTGTTTTTTTGGGGCCACACCCGTTTGATGCTCAGAGGTTACTCCTGGCTTACTCCTGGCTAAGCGCTCAGAAAATGCCCCTGGTCTGGGGGGACCATATGGGATGCCGGGGGATCGAACCGCGGTCCTTCCTTGGCTTGCACTTGCAAGGCAGACACCTTACCTCTAGCGCCACCTCGCCGGCCTCAAGACTCTTAATAAGAACTTTTTTCTATTATTGTTTTTTTTTATTATCAATAAAGCCCTTTTAGCACAGGACATAATGTGTCAGCTCTTGTCTATATGATCTAGAAAAACATTAGTACTACCCTAAAATGACAATGAAGGTATTCGTAATTATATAAATAAATTAAGGAAGTGAATTCACTTATAAAATTAAAAGTAAAAAGAATAACTCATTGTGGGGTTAAAAGAAATAGAATGCTATTTGAATTTCATAGCAATTTTTTCAAATTGGCCAAAGAATGTCTGAGAAGTAAATAAAGCTTTCATTGTTAAAAGATCAGAAAGGACTCAGAAGAGATATAGGTATAACATGAAGCATGAAATGATAAGTCAAGGTAAAACTATGTGTAGTTGCCAAATTATATTTTCCTGAGAAGACAGTGGATTTATATGAGCAGTATAAAAAAGGAAGGAAAAAAAGTAGTTGATGACTTTAGAAATAAAATGTCTTTTTTTCTATTTTTATTCTAAGTCTTTAGATGACTTTCAAATATAGACTTAAAATAAAGGTCTTTTAAACCTGGTTGTTTTGAAGTCTCTCAGAGCTGTAGAGATGTATTCAGATAAATGCTTTTCCATGAGCGCTACTCTGATCCAGGCTCTGCCCTAAAAGAAAAAACATAAACAAATATTTAAGTTAGAGTTAAAATTATTTCCCCAGAAAAGTTAAAACAAATTTCCCCAATGAATCTTAAAATTTTGAGCATTTTAATATAAAAGAATAACTCACTCAAAATATATTTTATCTAAGATCTTTAAAAATAGAAAAATAAATATTATATACTATATATTTATTATATACAATATATATTTTAAAAAATATTTGTACAGAATGAATCATATAAGATGTATTTTTACATGTCCCAAATCAAGATGCTAATTAAAATTTATTTTCTTATGAAACAGGATAAAAGTAAGGTGCACCCTTCTTAACAAAAGTAATCACTATCAGGTCAGGGAAAAAGCTCAAAGGACTGGAACATAGGTATCGCATGCACAAGTGCTTGAGTTCATTTCCCAGAAGGAACTCATACCCCCAAGCAGTTCAATATATACTCCAAATACTGCTAGTAGCACAGAGACTGATTCCATGCTGCTTCTTGAATACTACTCGGAGAGCAACCTCCACAAAAAATATAATCATATGGGCGGAGAAATAGTACAAAGGCTCCTATCTCTTGTCTTGTACACAATCAACAGGATTCAACCTCTAGAATCATATATGGTCCTCTGAACCCTGCCAGGAGCGATCCCTGAGCAAAAAGCCACAAGTAAGTGCTAAGTACTGCTGGGTATGGCCCCAAAATATTTTGCTCTGAAACTGATAGATATAGACTCTAGAAGGACTCCTCATTTTTTGCTTGTTCGATTTTTGCCCCATTTTATTTTTTTTATTATTATTTTTGTTTTCTCTTTCCTGCAAACAGAACCACACAACTTGAACCAACTTGTTCCGTCTCACAAATGGAGGGGGGAAATAATGGAGGTTACCAAGATCAAATAGTCATATGAACATTAAGTAGAAATAAAAAAAAAAAGGTTCAAATTTAAGCACCAAATCCAAAGCCAATGACAACATAATAGATACCCAATTCACAACATACTAGACACAGAGAGGACCACCTATACTAGCAGCCTGGGGGTTAAAAGAGGGAGATATGGGATGCATGCTGGGAACAGGGGTAGAGGGAGGACAATATTAGTGGTGGGAAGGCCCCTGATTCACTATCACTGTGAAAGATTTGTAATCCACTTTGATTAAAAAAGAAAAAGTAATTTTTTTTTTTTTTTGGTTTTTGGTTTTTGGATTACACCCGACAGTGTTCGGGGGTTACACCTGGCTCTACGCTCAGAAATTGCTCCTGGCAGGCTCAGGGGACCATATGGGGATGCTGGGATTTGGACCACCATCCTTCTGCGTTTAAGGCAAATGCCTTACCGCTGTACTATCTCTCCGGCCCCAAAAAAGTAAATTTAAAGTATGGAGAAAGTAAAAAGCATTATTTAGAAATGTTTACAACTCTATTTCATTCACTAAAGTGATAGGAAAGATTTTTTTAAAAAGTAGTCAATCTAAGGCAGTAGTCAGTCAATCAGGACAGAAGCAGCATTATTATTGAGAAATAATGAAATGAAGTGGCTGTATTCAACATGCCAGTCAACTTCCCTACTAATGATCCAATTCTCCCTTTAATCTTGCGCAGGGCTTGAGCTATTGTTCCTGAAGAGGAAGTACTGACAACAGAAAAGGAAGAGACAAGATGTTGTCCAGTAATTTCATGATTCTCTTGATGTGTCTAAAAAAATCCAGGTGCTGGCTTGAATCAAATGCTACAATGTCACCAAGGCAGAAACAGAGAAAACTGCACTCCAAAGAAAGTGACACACAGGAAGTTGCTATTTCAAGATAAAATACGTGGGGTGGGGCAAAGGGATAGTGCAGTGGGTAGATGCTTGCTTGAATGCTGTTGACCTGGGTTGGATCCCTGATATCATGTATGGTTCTCTGAGAACCCCCAGGAGTGATGCTTGAGAAAAGAGCCAAGAATAAGCAATAAGCAATGATGGTTGTGCCCAACAAAACCAAATAAGTGTGGGGAAGAGATATGTTTCCTGGTTTAGGAATTTCTTTCTCCCCCCACCCCAGCCACACCTGGTGACGCTTAGGGGTTACTCCTGGCTATGAGCTCAGAAATCACTTCTGGCTTTGGGGACCATATGGGATGCCAGGGGATCTAATCCTGGTCCCTCCTAGGCTAGCAAGCGAAAGGCAGACAGATGCCTTAGGGCTTGAGCCACCTCTCTGGCCTGGTTTTTGAATTTCCTGGTTTGGGAATTTCTTTTTTGTTTTTTTTGGGCCACACCCGGTGGCTCTCTGGGGTTACTCCTGGCTATCTGCTCAGAAATAGCTCCTGGCAGGCACAGGGACCATATGGGACGCTGGGATTCCAACAAACCACCTTAGGTCCTGGGTCAGCTGCTTGCAAAGCAAACACTGCTGTACTATCTCTCCAGCCCCTGGTTTTGAAATTTCAATAAACAAAAAACTAGGCTGTACTTATCTATTCTGTCTTTCTATATTATGGAATTCTGTTATATTGTAATAATAAATTGTGCTAATTTTTAAAGTTTTATTTCTTTCAAAAATAACTTTAGAATAGAAGATAAACAGAATTATAAAGGTGGTTGAGATTATTAAATAGGAAATAGCAAACTAAATTTAAATTTAAAATATTAGGATTTCTCAATTAAATAACTGAACTCATGAAGGTTTTTGTGTGTGTGTGTGTGTGCGTGTTTTAATAAATAGTTCTTGGGCCAGAGCAGTGGCGCTAAAGATAAGGCATCTGCCTTGCAAGCACTAGCCTAGGAGAGACCTTGGTTTGATCCCCCAGCGTCCCATATGGTCCCCCAAGCCAGGAGCAATTTCTGAGCACTTAGCCAGGAGTAACCCCTAAGTGTCAAACGGGTGTGGCCCCCCCCAAAAAAATAGTTCTTAAGAAAGTTATTAACAGCCAGAGAGATAGGACAATGAGTAAGACTTCTGCCTTGCATGCCGTGGAACTGGATATCCTTTTTTTTTTTTTTTGGTTTTTGGGTCACACCCAGCAATGCTCAGGGGTTATTCCTGGCTCTACGCTCAGAAATCACCCCTGGCAGGCTCGGGGGACCATATGGGATGCTGGGATTTGAACCAGCGACCTTCCGCATGTAAGGCAAACGCCTTACCGCTGTGCTATCTCTCTGGCCCCAGAACTGGATATCCTTGACAAACCAGATGGTTCCCTGAACCTGACAGGATCGATCCTGAGTATAGATCTAGTAAGCCTAAGGCACATCCAAGTATGTATAAACCCCATTTTTTTAAAAAAATTATTAATATGTGCTTGACTCTGTTTTAAGAGACATATACTAAATACTTAATCCTCCCAAGAATTATGCAAGTTAGGCTATAAATTATTTCTCCTTAACATATAACAAAACAAAAAATAGACACAATTAGAAGGCAGAAAACTCATCACACCAACTGACTAATTCTGATAGACTTTACTTTCCCTCAAGTTTCAGGGTTGTAGTAAAATCACTTAATAGAGGAACAAAACAAAGTGGACAAAAATATTTGCATTATATACAGAAAAAAACCTTTCATTCATAAAAGTCCAAAGACTTCATGTAAATCCACAAGAAATACAATCAAATTTTAAATCAGTCCTGCATGGTAAAGATTTTTAATCATAATTAGATTTCTTATGCTAGATATCAGAATGTTATTTTTCTTTTTGAGTTAGTTTTATTTATTTATTTTTGGTTTTTAGGCCACACCCGGTGATGCTCAAGGATTATGCCTGGCTATGTGCTCAGAAACTGCTCCTGGCTTAAAGGACCATATGAAACACTGGGGAATTGAACCGAAGTCTGTCCTTGGACAGCCGCATGCAAGGCAAACACCTTACCACTTGTGCCACTGCTCCGGCCCCTTTTTGAGTTAGTTTTTAATTGATATATTTCAAGAAATTTATCAGTTTCATCTAACATTTTAAGGGGTGCCAAGTTACTATTAATAATCTCGGAATTTTTCATACTTATAAGCCCGATTGGGTTTCCTTTTCCTTTCTTTTTGACACTTGTCGTTCTTAACCTTTTAAAAAATTCTTAGAAATTCTAAGTTATCAATTGCATTAATTGTATTATAAATACATATTTTTGTTTCAAAAGTGTTATTTTAATGTACAATTGCTTCAGTTTACCTGAATGTTATTTCTTAATTTTTTTGTACTTTGTTTTTTATAACTTCTGAAGACAAAAGCTTTCTAGCTCTTATTTATCTACTTAGTTATTTTAATACACAAAAAGTTAAGCCTATCTATTTTCCTCTAAGCCCTTTATATGTGTATTTTATCACTACCTGCCAAATATTTTTTTTTATTTCTTCTTTCACCATGAAGGCCGGAGAGATAGCACAGCGGTGTTTGCCTCACAAGCAGCCGATCCAGGACCTAAGGTGGTTGGTTGGAATCCTGGCATCCCATATGGTCCCCCATACATGCCAGGAGCTATTTCTGAGCAGATAGCCAGGAGTAACCCCTGAGCACCACTGGGTATGGCTCAAAAACCAAAAAAAAAAAAAAAAAAAAGTATGTCATGATTAATCTTTCTATAGCAGGTAATGTTGAATACATTTTGGGGCCGGTGAGGTGACGCTAGAGGTAAGGTGTCTTCCTTGCAAGCGCTAGCCAAGGAAGGACCACGGTTAGATCCCCCCGGTGTCCCATATGGTCCCCCCAGGCCAGGGGAGATTTATGAGCGCTTAGCCAGGAGTAACCCCTGAGCATCAAACGGTGTGCTCCCCCCCCAAAAAAATAAACAACCAGAAAAGCTCATGAAATGAATCATCTGTTTTTTCAAAGTTAGCTCTGGAGTGTGTAGTAAGCATGAATTTCTATATTGATTTTCGTTATATGCTATATATTGATATACCTATATCAATTTTAATATATAAACTTTAACATGAAAACTTCATTTCTCTTCACTTCAGTGTATTTACTTATTTAAAAATCCATCCTCGGGGCCTGAGAGACAGCACAGAGATAAGGCATTTGCCTTGCATGCAGAAAGACAGTGGTTCGAATCCCGGCATCCCATCTGGTCCCCCAAGCCTGCCAGGATCAATTTCTGAGCATAGAGCCAGGAGTAACCCTGAGGTCTGCTGGGTGTGACCCAAAAAACAAACAAAAAAAATCCATTCTCTTAATCTCCTATAGCAATATTTCAAGCCTCATTTTTAATAGTTTTAGCAATTTTATCTTGTTTCTTTTAATGATACATACAGTGAATTTTGACTGAACCTTAAATAATGTGTGGAAATTTATTGCAGTTCTAATATAATTTGTGGCAGCTCTAATGTAAATTTTCTCTAGAAAAGAATTATTTTTCTTCAGTTGGAAGACAGTGTACACAACTCATGTATAACTTCCAAATGCTGTGGTTGGCCCTCATTTAAATTTTGCTTTCTCACCAGGTGCAGCCTTTCTAGAATTTCAAATAAATACTTCCACTATTTATAGCACCCCCTCCAAATTCATTCACTTTGATCTATATTACCAGGGCAAAACTAAAATCTTTAGTCAATTTTTGAGGTCTCCCAATGGGTACTTTTGGCATGGTTTATGAGACTATTGCTCTGCAATTCAGATGCTTCAAATAACTCATAGAAAAGCTGTCTGGATACCTTCAGGCATGTTTGTCTGCAATTCTCTCCAGTTAAGTCCTGGTTTGCCTGGAAATTCCAAACTCCAACTTGTATATCTCACACAGTGAAAGGAAAGGAATCACCCGAGCACATTCTGCTTGGCTTCGAAGTAGAGTTGAACAGATTACTTAGTCTAACAGCTAAGATGAATTTGTTGCTTACCTCCAGTGCTATTCCTCTCTCCAGGATTGTGGTCACTAAAGTTCTCATACTTTGCCATTTATCATATGCCTTAAATTTGTGCTTTATCCAACTTTTATAGTTGTTCTTGGCAGCAGACTTCCTCCATTACAATCCATTCAGTTATCATTGGAATCAGAAACTGATTTCTTACTGTCTATTTTTTATAGACTCATTTTTCTTCTTTTTTATGGGGGGAAGATACACCTAGCAATGCTCAAGGGCTACTCTTAGCTCTGCACTCAAGGATATTCTTTCTCTCTCTCACTCTCTCTCTTTCTTTCTGTTTTTAGAAGTATTACAGGATTACTCCTGGCTCTGCACTGAAGGACCACTTTTGGGGGTACTAGGGACTATATGGGGTACCAGGAGCAAATTTGGGTCAGCTGCTTACAGGCAAGCACCACTCAACTATTCCTCCAGTTTCCAGAGATGACTTTCTGTTTAAAAATGCTCATTCTAGTCTAAAAATCCTAAGTAAATTTATGTACAGAATTTATGTCCCAAAACTCCCTGCATAATGTAGAAATTAAACTACACATATGACTGAGAAAATAAAAAATCATAAACATGAATTTCAAATAAACATTTTATTCCACTCTTATATTTTTCATTCTACTGTATCCAGGGCTCTCTTGGGCCCTGTAAAGTAGGATCAACTAGCTACCAACTAACTAGAAATAATTATCTGCATTTTAACGATAGTATCTTAGGCAGGTGAAGTCTCAGATTCCACAAAGCTTCTACAAAATGACTCTAAATTGTGCAGAATAATACAGTGATAATTAAACACAGACCTCTTGATCCAATAAACTCAACTAAGTTCAAATACTATTTACATATTAAATTATCCATTGTTTAATATATCATCTAAATAGCCTAAAAATATAATCTGAATAAATCTTACAAATAAAGATCTGGTTTTTGCACACTGTTCAGTAGATAGGTTTGGTTTCCACAAGTGTCAATTGTGGATGAAGACTGCTATGTAGTAGTCACTAATAGTGCTAGTATTATTTTATTATTTTAATGTTTTATTACATTAATTTGAATGTTAAAATTTAATTAATAGCTAATTTATTATTTACTTTAATTAAAATGTTAAAGTTAATTTTAACATTTAATACAAGAAACTACCTAAATTCATATTTAAAATATTTAGTATTTTTTTCTTGTATTTTTTTGGGGGGGTCACACCCAGCAGCACTCAGGGATTACTGTGAAATCACTCAGAAATCACCCCTGGAAGTCACAGGGGACCAGATGGGATGCCAGGATTCGAACCACCATCCTTCTGCATACAAGGCAAACACCTTACCTCCATGCCATCTCTCCAGCCCCAATATTTAGTATTTTAAAATATAACAAAAATCCAGCTATTTGTTTAATCCTTCAATCTTTAATAAGTTTTACTGAATGGATTAAACACATTGTTCATCTCATCATAATGAATCAAGAAAAAGTTCATCTCTGCCTGTGCAATATCATGGCATGATCAAGCAAATAACTATCGCTTTCCCCAGTAAGTAGAGTTAATCTAAAAAAATGAAATGAATCTATCTAAGGTTGCACAAAACAAAGATATAAATGCAGGATATGGAACATAATTGCCCTATGCTATTTTTGACAACCAAGACCAGATTTTTACAGAATAAATATTAACTCTCTCTGCAGGGCAGCATCCTAAGACTTTCATCAAAAGAGATGGTCAGCTAGGATTTGTATTTCTCTGATCCACCCAGTCCAAATGCTTCATATCTTATGTTTGTTAACTTCTCAGTTACCTTTTGTACTCTGAGATATGCTAGTTCTATAAAGATATTCTTTCCAGTAATTAAGGAGTTACCCACCCACTTAATTTTATATTTTGATAGACTTAATAAAGCTATATACTTAATTTAACCTACAGAAACCAAGGCAGTTTTCTTAGATCACGAAGACTGCAAGAACAAAAAGTGATACAAAATTAATATGCAAGGGAAAATTTAAACTGTAGATGTTTTTAAATCTGTAGTCAACTAGACAACTAGAGAGTAAATACTTTGGAGGAGGGAATTCGATACTCTGGTAAAACAGAGACCAAAAGATTAAAACAATAGTTGTGATTAAAGAAAAATTTATTAACATACAATTAAAGAGAGAACTTAAGTATCAGTGAAAAAAATAATTAATTTAAAAAAAGATTCTAGGGACCAGAGTAACTTTCTTTACATAGGTTGACCTAAGTACAATCCCTGGCTCCCCATATGGTTCCCGAGCACTACCAAGAGTAATCCTTGAGCACAGAGACAGGACTAAGACCTGAGCACCTCCCAGGTATGGTTCAAAAACACAAAATCTAACTGTAACTGCCTTTAATTCATTCATTTTTGGTTTTGAAGCCATAGTTGGTGATGTTCAGCACCACTTCTAGTTCTGCACTAGTGGTGCTTGGGGACCATCTAGGATGCTGGGGTTTTAAAGCAAATGCTTTACCTGTTGTGCTATCTCTCCTGTCATATAACTGACCTTAAAATGAAAAAATTCGGGCCCGGAGAGATAGCACAGTGGTGTTTGCCTTGCAAGCAGCCAATCCAGGACCAAAGGTGGTTGGTTCGAATCCCGGTGTCCCATATGGTCCCCCGTGCCTGCCAGGAGCTATTTCTGAGCAGACAGCCAGGAGTTACCCCTGAGCAATGCCGGTGTGGCCCAAAACCCAAAAACCAAAAAAAAAAAAAAAAGAAAAAATTCACTGGCTTAAAATACGTAAGATAGGAGCCAGCAAGTTGACTCAATGGGTGAAAAAGCATGCTTTACCACAAAGCCCTGAGCTCAATCTCCACACTGTATGGTCACCTGACACCACAGAAAATACCCAAGCATCAGTGAGTGTGACCCTACCCAGTTATATGTGGGGAGGCTTTTATATATATATATACACACATATATACATACACATATATGTATATATGATAGATATATGATATATATGGGACAAGTATATTATATATATGGGAGGGTCATATATCAGAAAACTGATACAATTCAAAAGCATATAGATATTCAAAAAGAACATTAGCTGTTGCTCAGAGATCTCTAACTGGATACTGTCTGAAGACAGTGAAGGAAGCAATTTTAGAAAGTAAACTCTAGAGCTAGTCTTCAAAAATAGGTGACAAAACCCATAGTTGTCCACTTTTAAAATATTTTTTCTAGAAACAATAGTGTTTATTTTGAGAATTTTTTATTAAATTATCATGAAATACAGAAAAAATGCTAAAAAAAGGTTGAGCTTTTGGTTTTTTCAAACATCCAACCCTTCACCAGTGTTCATTTCCTTCCTCCAATTTCCCAGTTATCAACTTTATACAAAAATATGTTTGGGGCCAGAGAGCTAGTACAAGAGGTTAGGGCCTTACTTTGCACAAGGCCAACCTGAGTTCAATCCCTTGTATCCTATACGGTACTCTGAGCACATCAGGGAGTGATTCCTGAGTGTAGAGCCAGGAATAACCCAAGTACTTCTGGGTATGAACAAACCAAACCAAACCAAACCAAACAAAACAAAAATATGCTTCAAGTCATTAATTTAAATGTGTTTAGATATTTTCAATTGTCAGCAAATTTAAATTCTTTAAAATGTATTCTGTTAATGTTTTAGAAAATGTGAATTTAATTTTGACACATTTTTATCACTTTTGCTAAAATTTAATTGCAACATGGAATATATAATCATATCAATGAAGCTTCCAACATTATGACTAATGGTATAACTTGTATTTGAATGGATATTTTATCCATACATAATTTTTAATTTCATCATCAGTCATTTAGAAAATATGAGTTATGCAGGTCTGTAATATGTTGCTACATTTCTTTAAAAATTTAACAAAAGGAATAATAGTACACTAAAATGAATTATAACAGAGAAGGCTGACTATCAAGTTATAAAATTTAATATGATGAATGCAAGAAGTGAATACAATTCCAAGTTTCTAATTTTTTACTTGAAAACTTCATGATTTTCAGCAACCACTGTCAGCTACTATTCTTGAAGTAACAAGGTCACTTCATATATTTTTCTTCACAAAATTTTTACTAAATGACTAAGTCTAAAAAGTTTGTTTGTACCTTTTCTTAAAAGCAAAAAGAATATAACATGAAAAAAGTCCTATCTCAATTCACAAGCCAAACAACTTCATGAAACCTTTTCCTGAGACAACAATATTCCAATATTTCTCCATGATTGTGTTATATTCACTCACTCATGATATTAAAAAACAAACAACAAGGACTGTAATTTAATAAAACTTACAGTGTTTACTGCACTATAGTAGGGTATTCCTTTTTGTCTGAAGGAGGCATACCCTGAAGTACTCTCAGCCTGATGCTTTTAAGTTACTCGAGCCTATGCTTACTTAGCAGGGCCATGAGATGCCAAGAGTTGAGCTTAGGGCTCCTATATGCAAACCATAAACCCCAGCCCTTTGATTATTTATCTCCCAGGCCCCATAATAGACATTTTTAGGTGGTGAACTAGGTTTTCATTCGTTTGTTGATCTTTTAGACTGAGTATGTGTCAGGGACTTAGTCAATAAGTATATAGTAATTATATTATATATGTATTAATAAGTATATTAGTCAATAAATATAGCTTGATATTACTTGTACTAAGGCTTTAATGACTGCATCAGCAGTGCAAATCAGTAAGTGAAAAAAAGGCATAAGTATTTTTGTTACAAAGTGAAAATAGGCTTGGCATCTTGGACACTCATGGCTCTAAAGAACAGAATGTCACTGGCTTAGGTTATTCAATTCACAAAATGTATAAATTTTATTGTATAGGAACTATTTTATTATTTCTTAAAAGGGAACATTTATTTCTGGAAAAGAAAAAATAAAAAACAACTTATAGTGATTAATTTTTTACCTTCATGTTTTCTACACAGGTAACATTGACGATGAGCATTCTAAAATATCTACATGAAATTTAAACAAGGGGCCAGAGAGATAGACAGCAGTAGGGCATTTGCCTTGCATACAGCTAACCCTGTATGGACCTGGGTTAGATCCCTGGTGTCTCATATGGTCCCCCAAGCCAGGAGTGATTTCTGAGTACACAGCCAGGAGTAACCTCTGAGTGTCACTGGGTGTAGTCCAAAAACCAAAAGAAAAGAAATGTAAACATGGGACCGAAGCAGTGGCACAAGTGATAAGGCATCTGCCTTGCATGCACTAGCCTAGGATAGACCACAGTTCAATCCCCTGGCATTTCAGATGGTCCCTCAAGCCAGGAGTGATTTCTGAGCACATAGCCAGGAGTAACCACTGAGCATCATCAGGTGTGACCGAAAACCAAAAAAAAAAAAAAATGTAAACAGTACTCTGAAAGATATTAACTTTGGTCCAATATATAAAGCTAACGATGAGGAAAAAAGCATTCAATATACCAGAGTTGAGAAATTCGTTTGGAATTATACACATTTCAAGTTAACACTTATGTCATGTCTTACCTTAGCTCTAGAGGAATTGACATTTTCCATATTCTCAATGCTGCAGATACAATTCTGTGAGACCTTCCGGCAAGCCACTCGAATATAATCCCAGAAGCTACGGGGACTTTCATATCCAAACCAGGTTACCTGACCTTCAGGAGAAAAATCATAATAATAAAATAATTTGGTAATACAAAATAAAATAAAACTAAATAAAATATTTAAAATAGAGAAACAAAATTTTAAAAAATAAAAGATAACATGATGTGCTAATAGTGGAAAAACAAAATCTATGCTAAAAAAGCTTAAATCTGGTCATTACAATTAATTCAAAGTGATAACTTGAGTGATTTATTTAGTAAATCTGATCATAGTTTTTTCAACAATAAAATCAAACTAAATGAAATTTATAAGGGACCAGAAACTAAAATATTTCTAGAAGCTTAATATCTTACTCTAGTACTGCCTTTTAAATAGCACACAGAAAACATTATGGGGTTCATATTTTGGATGGACTTAAAGAACCCCAGGTACCGCAAATCTTTTGCAATTCTCAAGAGGGTCAGGTTGTGTGATGAAAAGGTGCCCAGGAACCCACACAACACAAGAAAATCTCAAAAGATAATGGGGAAACCTATACTTCCATCATAAGTATAAGACCTGTATTACACCACCTCTTTACCTGCTTTTCCCCATCACTCTGCTCCTTTAATCACTTTTTATTTCATGTTTATAAATCTTTTTTTTTTTTTGGTTTTTGAGTCACACCCAGCAGTGCTCAGGGGTTACTCCTGGCTGTCTGCTCAGAAATAGCTCCTGGCAGGCACGGGGGACCATATGGGACACCGGGATTTGAACCAACCACCTTTGGTCCTGGATCGGCTGTTTGCAAGGCAAACGCCGCTGTGCTATCTCTCCAGGCCCTAAATCTTTTTTCTTTATATGTGTGTGTGAGCACATATATTTTTATTTCTATTTTTATCTGTTTTGGGTGTATGACCTATTTCTGTTTTCTTCTCTTTCCACCCTCAAATGCACCGGCAATATAACGTAGCACCATTTCTCCCTGCAAAGGCACACTAAAAAAACGGGGAAATCTTACATATAAAAACGAGCTCTTATCTACTAGAGATAAGAACTCATACTTTACAGGGGCATCTCCCACCTTGAAAATATGTCACATGGACCCAACTTGGACCCCAGGTGATTAGACACCAATCGTCCAGCCTTGAACACTGGATCCCAGACATAGAAATGACACAGTTCTTCACAACAGCCACAGGAAACAAATCCCATCCGGGACATCCTTAATACTGCTCGGACATCAATAAGTGCTAGCTCTAATTTGATATCCTGACAACGAGGAAACAGGGAATAACTTGACCTAAGAGCAGGTTATCCTACCTCACCAGCTAACGATAAGACAAAATCAGAAGACTTGTCACCCTTTGTCCAAATGCCAAGATCGCAATTTACAGATGACTGGCTGATAGAACCATGACCGGACTGTATGTATCCTGGGACCAATAAAAAAACCCTAGTCTAGGGTTTGAGCTATGACCTGCACAACCATGATCTCTAGTTCAGAGGTCTGTCTGAGACAATTTCAACAGAATGGGTCTTCTGGAAACATAATGAAAGACGCTATCCCAGGCCCTGTCCTAGGATCAGCGCAAAGACCAAGGCCACCAACCACAGAAAATGGATTAAAATGACACGGAGGGAACAGAACTTCTAGAACCACAAAGAAAGACTTCATCATAAGTTCCACTCCCTGACCTGTGCAGATACCAAGATCTCTAGATACAGAGGTCTGATTTTATCACCCAGAGGGAGCAGAAGTCTTCCATACACCACAAAAGCACCAAGGGGAGAGTAAATGAACCTGAAAGGAGTCTATAGTTAATCCCATGGCAATATACTTCAAGGGTGGAGAAACCCTGTTTCTCTTAGGCCAAGGGAATTCCTTTTCGAATGACCCCAATATTTACTGTGCCTGTGCAGGAGGGAAGAAAAAAGAAAAAAAAAGGCAAAAAGCACAAATTTTGGAGCCCGGAGAGATAGCACAGTGGTGTTTGCCTTGCAAGCAGCAGATCCAGGACCAAAGGTGGTTGGTTCGAATCCCGGTGTCCCATATGGTCACCTGTGCCTGCCAGGAGCTATTTCTGAGCAGACAGTCAGGAGTAACCCCTGAGCAACGCTGGGTGTGGCCCCAAAACAAAACAAAACAAAACAAAACAAAAAGCACAAAATTTTTATTATTTATTTATCTAGTTTTAGCCGATTTATTTGTTTTGGTGTGGTTATTGAAGTTGTTGTCTCTGTTCATATTTATTTTTTTCTTCTTTTCTTTTCTTCCTTGATGTGCTCTGCCATGTTTTTTATCTCAAGACCATGGCCTTTATGTGGTGCTTATCTTTATTGTTGGAGTGTTCACTGGATGTTTTATTTGACACTTCTTTTTGACTGTTGTGGTGTTCCACCTCCTTTTTCCCCTTCGTCTCTCAAAACTAGGATGAGAGCTTCCAGAAGGACTCGCCCATTTTCGGTGTATTTGATTTTTTCCCCAGTTTATTACTTTTCTCTTCTTCAAACAAAACCACATAACTTGAACTATCTAGCCCCACCTCCCAACTAGAGTGGGAAATAAGGAAGGTACCAAGACCAAACAAGTGTAGGACCATTAAGTAGTTAGCTAGGCACAGAGGGGACCCTTATTCTGGCAGCCCCGGGGGTGAGGGAGGAGGATATGGGAGGTAGGATGGGAACAGAGGTGGAGGGAAAACAATTTGGTGATGGGAATTCACCTGATTTTATGTTAATATGTACCTAAAATATTATTGTCAATGATATGTAGGCCACTATGATTAAAATAAAAATTATATTAAAAAAGAAACTTTCCAATTTCTTAGTCATTTTTGGCAAAATAAATAGAATATAAACATATACTGTCATATTTTACATATAATAGCTAAGATATAGCTGCAAGTACTCCTATTGTCATATCCTTTTGTTACCATTAGATATTGTTAATTCTTCCTTGACAAATCCATGATTTGGTCTTATCTCTAGGTGAAAATGTGATCACTATTCAACCACTTTTGAAGTTATCAAGAAAAATGAAACAGGCATCATGTGATTCTCTTAGAAAAATCATTACAATGTTTAAGAATCCAAAGAGATTTTATGAGGTCACGGAGGGTACAATGACTTGTAATTTCATCTAAATTCTTAACTAGCAGCTCCAGTTAGTGAGCCTCTTCAATGAGTCATTTGGAAGTGGATTTTCTTTCTAGATGTTTCAACTACTACTGGCTTTAGTCCTTACCAGCAATTTTACTAAGGTTTGTTAGGAAAGATCTGCCTTTGCTTACAGTAGCTAAACAAGACTAATATTTTATTTTAATAGAATATATATTTATATATATTATATATTTATATATATTTATATTTTAGCAGTAATAATTACTTGAAACAAACATATTATTTTAGCTTGAAATACAGCATAGGAGATAAGACACTTGACTTTCTTTAATGTCACTAATCAAAATTTGATTTCACCCACACTGGCCCAGATGTATGGTTATGAGGGGTCCCAAAGGGAAAAAAATGTATTATTTATATTACATTAAATTTTTATATATGAAAAATCCTAAAAATCAACTCAATGAAAAATCAGAATTTATAATTTTTCTGCAAATAATTTATATAATTAAACTGTAAAAAGAAATAACAAATAGCTAAATTTATTTTAAAATTTATTAAAGAATAAAAACAGAACCCCAGTTACATTATTTCTAGGCTTAAGAAACAGAAAAGGTGAAAAGGTGGGGGAGTAAGACAAGAATTTCCTCCCTTCATAAGGATAATTAAAAGAAACAAAGCATGTCTTCTATCCCAAAAGTAAACACAATCAGTAAGAATTGTACATTCAGTGTCATTCATGTCTACTCTCTAGTTATCAAACTCCACTTTGTCATTCATCTCTTCTTTTCTAGTCAACAAGTCAGAAAGGGCTGGCAGGCAATTTACTATTCCAGTCTTTCAGATGTGTGTAATTAGTTACAGATATGTTTGTTCAGAAACAAATCTTCCTTTTTCATTTTTATTTCACTACAACCAGTTACGCTCAGTGCTTGCTGCTCCAGGTTGCTCCTGACGCTCAGGGGATCATGAGGTGCTAAGAATTGAACCCAGACTCTGCATGTGAAGCATGCACACTAGACTTTGATAGATCCCTGACTAGAAAAACAAAATGTTTTGTCTGAGTCTCCTATTAGCATTATTATGCAAGTATCTGAATACTAGGTTCATCATGATCCATTTATTATTCTTAACATTTTAAAACATTATTAAAGGAACATCTTAATCCTCTTCAGTTGTCTAGAATTATTGTTTACCTAAGAAAGTTATTTAAAACAATGAAGAAAGTTTTGTGTCTATGTTTATAAATCTGTGCTTACTGCTTTTAAATTTAAATTATTTATCTCAAAATGTCCCTCTGTCGTAATAGCTTCTCTCCAGCAAAATCAACAGATGCTTTTGTCAGCAAGGACCAGTTTACATTATATTTCAGTAGTTCTCAACCACAGCAGCCTAAAAGTAACAAGGTTGCTTTTAAGAAATATTCGTGCCTGTGCTGCATCCAAACTAAATAATGAAAACCTTTATTTAGGTCATGGGTCAGGTATTAGTATTTCCAGAAAAAAAAAAAAATCTCATGGTATTTGTACTAATGGATAATCCAAATCTTTTTTTTTTTTTTTTTTTTTTTTTGGTTTGAGGCCACACCTGGCTATGCTCAGAGGTTACTCTAGATTGCACTCAGGAATTACTCCTGATGGGCTCAATGGTTTATATAGGATGTCAGGGATCAAGCTCAGATTGTCCAGTGTGGAAATACCTTACATATTATGTTCACTATTTAACCTCATCATTCAGAACTTTTTTTGGTTTTATTTTAGGGCCACATTAGGCTACTACTCAGGAGTTACTCATGTGCTACTCTATTCTCAGGAATCACTCCTGGAAGCTTAGGGTGGGGCATATTTTATGTAGAGGATTGAACCTGGGTCAGTAAAATGCAAGGTAAATGGCCTACTTCCTGAAATATGGCTCCCACTCTCAGAACATTTTAAAGTCTTCTTTTTTATAAACCATCAGCGATACACAGTGAATCAGACCTTCGCTGTGAAATCATAAATAACATACTTGGCTTACTTATTATCTAATGGCTGACTCACATATTAGGTAATAAGGTCACTAAAATAAGGATTGCATGTCATTTATCTTTAGCACATCCTCCAGCACTTGCTCAATTAGGCAATACATGTTAAATAAACCTGGATTGGTAAACCAGTATAAAATAGATCTTTTATTTGGTGGGGAGGGGGGCTTATGGGTCATACCCAGAGGCGCTCATGGGTTACTCCTGGTTCTGCATTCAGAAATCATTCCTGGCAGGCTTGAGGGACAATATAGGATGCCAGGTATTCAACCTGGGTTGGCTGAAAGCAAGGCAAATACTCTACCCACTATGTGATCACTCCTGCCCCCAAAATAATTATTCTAATTGAAATGAATATAAAAATTTAAATTTTCAAAATCAAGTGGCATCTAACAGTTCAATAATAATGTTATAAAGAGGCCTATATTAAAATATTAAATATTCCACATATATATTTAACTTTGTGTATATATAATTAAAAATAAAAGTATCTTTAATCCTCACTTAAATATCAAAATATTTTTATGACTCTTTAAAAATAAAATCATTGGCTTTTTCCACTCTGGAGATCATATTCTCTCTTAAACACTTTCTCTCTTTTTGTCTTTCTCTCACTCTTTTCTATTTTTCTCCTCACAGTTCTCTAACAAAGTTTATTTTGATTCACTAAAAAATTAAAATAACAATCAGATCACAATACTTATAAAATCTAAAGGAACACTTATCATTTCCTCCTCCCTCTGTCTCCCTGTCACTTTAATTTGTTCTCACTCTGAATTTAAAAAAGGGGGGGGAGTTCTGCAACAGTATCACAGTCTGCTGATTTTTAGGGTACTTTTCACATCATAAATTTATTAGTAATTTGGAAGGAGGCAGGGTGCTTGGTGATAAAGAACATGGATTTTTAAAAATTTGATGGACATAAATTAGATCACTTTCTAGCTGTGTATTCTTGAGCACATTACTTAACTTCACTAAATAAATCTGAATTTCTTCTGTAAGTGACAACAATGGCAGTATCTTTATGGTAACACTGTGTGAATGAGATGAGAAAACAAGTGTAGTTAGTACTTAGAAACAGTTTAGTAGACTTTTTTTTTTAAATATATATATATTTTTTTTTTGGGGGGGGTCACACCCGGCAGTGCTCAGGGTTACTCCTGGCTCCATGCTCAGAAATTGCTCCTGGCAAGCACGGGGGACCATATGGGACGCTGGGATTCGAACCAATGACCTCCTGCATGAAAGGCAAACGCCTTACCTCCATGCTATCTCTCCAGCCCAGTTTAGTAGACTTTTTAAGAAAGTTAATTACTTTTACTATTTCTATTTCAATAGATTAAATTAAAAACTCAACGGAAAGCCTCTCCAACAGAGTAACAGTAGCTGAGGACAGAATCAGTGAGCTGGAACATGAGATGAAGAGCAACTCCATACAGAAGAAGAGACTGGAAAAGAACCTTAAAGCAAATGATCAGACAATGGAAAAATTACTCAAAGAATGTGAACAGATGAAAATAGAAGTCCTTTACAAGTTCAACAGAAATAACTAAGAAGCATTGGAGTCCCAGAGTCCCAGGAAGAAAATCCCCAGGAATAATCAATTGTCAATGACATCATTACAGAGAAACTCCCAGAGCTATAGATGACATACAACCAAATCCTGCATGCTCAAAGAGTACCAGCTAAAAGAGGCACAAAGAAAAGCACCCCAAGACACATCCTAGTCAAAATGAAGAATCCTACAGATAGGGATAGAATACTAAAAGCAGCAAAATCAAAAAGTGAAACTACATTCAAAGGAGCATCCTTAAGATTTACAGCTGATCTGTTACAAGAAACCCTCAAGGCCAGAAGGCAGTGGTGGGATATAGCGACAAAACTCAATGAAATGAATGCTTCGCCTAAAATGCTGCACTCAGCCAGACTTACTTTCAGGTTTGAAAGAAGCATACATAGATTCATCGGGAAACAACAGCTCAAAAACTTTGCAGACTCAAAACCAGCCTTTAAGAAAAACTGAAAGGTCTACTTTAAGACAAGACAGACCAACAAACAACAAACCCCTACACAAAGATGACACTAAATCTCATGACAATTATCTGTCTCAATGACAATGGACTAATGCACCAGTTAGAGACACAGAGTGGCAAATGGATCAAAACGCTGAATCCAACATTCTGCTGCCTATAAGAAACACATCTACCTAAAGTCTTTAAATCAAAGGTCATCTAAGCAATCAACTCCCTTAAAAAAGCTGGAGTGGCCATATTAATATTAGATGACACAAACTTTAGACTTAGAAAAGTTATAAAAGACAAAGATAGACATTTTGTAATAATCAAGGGATATGTACAACAGGAAGAAATCACACTCCTAAACATATACATACCCAAAGAGGAACCAGCAAAATACTTAAAACAATTATTGACAAATCTGAAAGAAGACATAGATAACAACACAATAATAGTGGGAAACCTCAACACTGCCCTGTCACCCCTTGATAGGTCAACCAGGATTAAACCTAACAAGAATATGCTAGCTCTAAAAGGAGAAGTGGAAGAAAGTAGCCTAGTAGATATATATATATACATATATATATGTATATATATATATATGGCTCTCCAGTCCCAGAAAATTGAATATACATTCTTCTCCAGTGCATATGATCCATTTTCCAGGATAGACCACCTGTTGAAACATAAAACATATCTCTAAAAAAATCAAGAGGATAGAAATTGTACAAACTACCTTCTCAGATCAAAATGCACTGAAATTAAAAGTGAATTGCAAAGAGATACAGAGGAAAAACTTTAACACCTGGAAATTGAACAGCTCACTACTGAACAATCAGTGGTCAGAGATGAAATCAAACAGAAAGTCAAAAGATTCCTGGAAACAAATGCAAATGAAGAAACAAATTACAAGAATTTCTGGAACACAGCAAAAGCAGTACTAAGAGGAAAACTAATAATTTTACAAGCACACATCAGGAGGAAAGAAGGGGCCTACATTAGTAACTTAATGATACAACACAGGAAGTCAGAAAGTGATCGATAAAATGAACCAAAAATAGGCAGGTAGAAGAAAATAACAAAGCTTAGATAAGCACAAATTAATGAAGTGGAAAACAAAAGAACGATTTAAAAGATCAATGAAAGCAAAAGTTGGTTCCTTGAAAAAATCAACAAGATTAATAAACCACTAGCAAAACTCACAAAAAACATGGGAGAAACTTAATAAACCGAATTAGATATGAAAAGGGGAGATCACTACAGATACAACAGAGACTTAAACGGTAATCAGACTACTTTTAGAAACTCAATGCCACAAAACAAGAGAATCTGGAATAAATGGATAAATTCTTGGACTCCTAAAATCTCCCATGGTGAATCAGTATGATGTAGCATATCTAAACAGACCCATCACTATTGAGGAAATTAAAATGGTAATCAAAAGTCTTCCCAAAAACAAAAGCCCTGACCCAGATGGATTCACTAATGAATTCTTCCAAACCTTTCAAGAGGACCTACAACTAATCCTTTTCAGGTTCTTTCAGGAAATTGAAGAATCATAAACACTCCCAAATAGTTTTTATAAAGTTAACATCACCCTAATACCAAAACCAGATAGATTATGCCTAAAAAGAAAATTACAGACTAATATCCCTAATGAACACAGATGCAAAAATCTTCAACAAAATCCTAGCAAATAGGATCCAACACCTCATCAAGAAGGTCATATATTATGACCAAGTAGGTTTCATTCCAAAGATGCAAGGATGGTTTAACATAAGCAAATCAATCAACATAATACACCATATCAACAAAAGAAAAAAAAACAAATGATCATATCAATAAATGCAGAGAAAGCATTCGATAAGGTACAACACCCATTCATGATAAAAAAAAAACTCTCAATAAGATGGGATTGGAAGGAACTTTTATCAATATAGTTAAGTTCATCTATCACAAGTCAATGGCAAATATTATACTCAATGGGAAAAAACTGAAAACTTTTCCCCTAAAATCTGGCACAAGGCATGGCTGCCTCTTCTCCCCACTCCTATTCAATATAGTACTGGAAGTACTTGCAATAGTAACTAGGCAAGAAAAAGATTATCATGGGCATCCAGATAGGAAAGGAATAAATCAAGCTCTCACTCTTTGCAGATGACATGCTACTATATTTAGAAAACCTTAAAGATTATCAAAAGCTTGTAGAAATAATAAATTCATACACCAAATAGCAGGCTACAAAATAAACACATAAAAATCATGGCCTTCTTATACACAAATAATGAGAGAGAGAAATGGACGACAGCCAGGAGTAACCCCTGAGCAATGTTGGGTGTGACCCCCCCAAAAAAAAGTCCCAGGGGCTAGATCTATAGCACAGTGGTAGGGAGCTTGCCTTGTCCGCAGCTGTCCCAGGACAGACCTGGGTTCAATCCCCGGTGTCCCATATGGTCCCCCAAGCCTGGAGCAAATTCTGAGTACATAGCCAGAAGTAACCCGAGCATCACCGGGTGTGGCCCAAAAAAACAGAGAAACAAAAAGCAATCCCATTCACATTAGTGCCACAGAAGTTGAAACACCTTGGAGTCAACTTAACTGAAGAGGTAAAGGACCTATACAAAGAAAACACTGCTTCAAGAAATAAAAGAGGTCACATGGAAATAAAGATACATACCCTGCTCACTGATTGAATTAACATCATTAAAACTGCAAAAATTCCCAAAGCATTGTAAATATTTAATATAATTGCTCTAAGGATACCCATGACATTCTTCAAAGAAGTGGATCAAATACTCCTGAAATTCACTTGGAACAATAAACACTCATGATTAGCTAAAGCTAATGAATAAAGAATATGGGAGGCATCACTTACCCCAACTTTAAATTGTATTACAAAGCAATAATCATTAAAAATCATGGTATTGGAATAAAGAAAGACCCTAAGGTGAATGGAATAGACTTGAGTACTTAGTAAAATTCCCCTGGACATACAATAAATCTTTGTTAAAGGGGCAAGAAACATAAAATGGAGCAAGGAAAGCCTCTTCAACAAATGGTGTTGGGACAATTGGTCAGCTACATGCAAAAAAAAGCAAACTCAGACCTCCATCTAACACCATGCACAAAGGTCAAATACAAATGGACTAAAGACATTGATATCAGACCAAGATCATAAGGTATATAGAAGAACACATAGGTAAAACACTCCATGACATTGAAACTAAAGGCATCTTCAAGAAGGAAACATCACATTCCAAACAAGTGGAAGCAGAGATAAACAAATAGGACTATATTAAACTTAGGAGCTTCTTCACCTTAAAGGAAATAGTGACTAGGACACAAAGGCCACCTACAGAATGGGAAAACAATTCACCCATACCAATGAAATAAGGGGTTGATATCTAAGATATAAAAGATACTGACAGAATTCAACAAGAAAAATACATTTAATCCATCAAAAAGTGGGGAGAAAAAATTAACAGACACATCCTCAAAGAAGAAATACAAATGACCAGAAGGCACATGAAAATGTGCTCCACATCTCTAATCATCAGGGAGATGCAAATCAAAACAACAATGAGGTATCATCTCACACCACAGAGACTGGCACACATCACAGAAAACAAGAAAAATCAGTGCTGGCAGAGATGTGAGGAGAAAGGAATTCTTATTCACTGCTGGTGGGAATGCCGTATAGTCAAGCCTTTATGGAAAACAATATGGAGGGTCCTCAAAATATTGGAAATTGAGCTCCCAATGATTCAGCGATAACACGCGAACAGATATACCCTAGGAACACAAAAATACAATACAAAAATGCCTTCTGCACACCTATATTCCTTGCAGCATTATTTACAATAGCCAGAATCTGGAAACAACACAGATGCCCTACAAAAAATGAGTAGCTAAAGAAACTGTGGTACATATACACAATGGAATACTATGCAGCTGTCAGGAAAAATTAAGTCATGAAATTTTCCTATACATGGATGAATGTGGAAACTATTATGTTAAGTAAAATAAGAGGAATACAGATATAAAGTAGTCTTACTCATCTGTGGGATTTAAGAAAAAATAAAAGATAGTATGGGAGTAATGCTTAGAGATAATGAAATGAATTTTGAAAGGACCAGCCCATAATATAAAGCTTACCACAGAGTGGTGAATGTACTGCATAAAGTATTATGATAATGGTAGTCAGTGAGAGAGAAAGAATTTGTGTCTCAAAGACAGAGGGGGGGTGGGGAGAAGTGAGATTGGGGAGCATTGGTGGTGCGAAGGGTGCACTAGTGAAGGATAGTGTACACTGTACGAGTGAAATCCAACAATGACTATTACATAATCACAGTGCTTAAATAAATCAATTAATAAAACAAAACCCATGTAACATGACCTAGAAAAAAATAAAATTTATCAACTAAGGACTATTATGTTCAGATATTTTTCATGTCATAATCAATTTCACCACTAAGTATGAAAATACACAATCTACTATAAAATTCACTTTATAGATGAGAATATTTTTGTGGGTTTTGGGGGGATGGTGTTGCTTGGAGGCTGTTCATAGTGGTGTTCAAAGGACCTTGCTGTATCTAGAATCAAACCTAGTCATCCCATCTTCAAAGCTTAAACTCAATTCTTTGTT